>NC_045744.1:31448149-31462983 GCF_008692095.1 Etheostoma spectabile | reverse complement strand
TCTTCTGCTTAGAAAGACGGAGAGCAAAGTCTTTCCCCTTCACCATATTATTGCAATTGTCTGGACAATCCTCATGCACGTACCCAACCGCTGTCCCTCGGAGCTGCAGACATCGTTCTTGCTATCTCCCTCCTTCCTGTATTTCCTCTCCTTGTTTTGGTGTGGAAACATTTGATCGCAAGTTAGGATTGGGGAAAAGGCCTTCTTTGGTGTGTGTAGTGTACTTTTCCATATGTTGTACTGTATATTACCTACTATTGTCTATTCCCTTGTCCCGCTGTACTTGTGCAATAACAATCTCCAAATGATTTGGCCCATGACCTGGCTAAGCTAATGAAACATCCAAAGTAGGCTAAGCTACCGTATGCAACACTTTACTTTAATTATTTTCTGGTGACCTCCTGGTAACACTAACTCAGTAAGATACAGTGGGCAATACAGCAGCTTAAAGAAAAGACCTTTACAACAGCAGGTGCGGTAAAAACACATTCATAGTACAAAGTGGCCGCTAAAATCAACACAAACTGAAAGTTACATGTAGCCACTTCAAAGATCCCATGATTGATGATTGTGTCACTTCATGTGGTTTTTTATCATTGATATGAGTTCCCCCAGCCTGCCTATAGTTCCCCCAGTGGCTAGAAATGGTGATAGGTGTAATCCGAGCCCTGGGTATCTTGCTCTGCCTCTGAGAAAATGAAAGTTCAGATGAGCCCATCTGGAATCTTGCTCCTTATGAGGTCATAAGGGGCAAGGTTACCTCCCCTTTCTCTGCTTTGCTCGCCCAGAGAATTTTGCCCACCCATGAGAGACATCATGGGTTTCAAACAACCAAAGTGGCAGTTGGTCAAGGCCACACCCCCAGCCTCCACCTTGCCCCCCACCCACACACACACTCTCCTCAAAAGCTACAGAATCAGAAATGGCACATACTAAGGAAAGCTCATTGTAGGACTGGCTGTAATTCTGCACCAAGGCTGAATTTTGGGAAAGAGACTTCAGATACAGTATTAGGGACCACCAAGGTCTATATAAAAGAGACTTCAGATACAGTATTAGGGACCACTAAGGTCTATATAAAAGAGACTTCAGAAGAAAGCTTCCAAAGAGCACCATGTCATTGGACCTTTAACACATACATGAGACAATTTTCTCATCCCACTCTTGGAAAGAAAGCCAATAAACATATTTCCCAAATATTGAACAATTCCACAGCAACATCTTTACTCATATACAACATATTTCCCAAAATATTGGACGGCTCCTTAATATGCTTATCACTGTGAAAGCCTGAAAACCCCTAAAAAGTCAAATGAAATGCAGCGTGCAAATTACATTCCCCCCCCCCCCCCTAAAAAACAAATTAGAGGCACAGGATCCCCCCCATGTGTCTCTGCTCCTCAACAGGCAGCTCCTCTTAAGAAGAGAGCACAGACACTGAATAAGTTGCCGTTATTATGTCCAAGTCTATTACACAAAATATTCCAATGTCTTTCATGTATTTTCTGCGCCACCAAACCATATCAGATTAATCTTCAGAGTATTTTATCATGTTTTAACCAAACATGGCTCTGTAGCAGAGGAGATGGTGACCGGAAGGAGTCCCATGCATATAAATGGACTGTGCTGCACTATTGCATGGCTAGCTTGCGGTCTGGGGAGTCTGGGCCAAGCTCTAACACTCTACTATAATCTATAATTTACCATGCAATTAAAATTTAAAGCAAATATACAAGAAAGTTTGTCAGCAAATTTGAAAGCGTCACGGCTGTGCTGCTCACATAGGTTATCTGAAATGCCTTTTCCTATGGAGGTGCGTTTAACGCCAAGGAAACATTTCCGAGATTTAGTCATGCATTATTAAAGAAAATGTGTTTGTGGCTTAATTAAAAATTTAACATACGCTTTTTTGTAATTGTGTCGTGCTTATGGGCAATATGTTATCCCTATTTTCTTCTGGTGACAGCATGGCGAGGGTGGCCTACAACGCTCTGCAGCACTCTGGCCTCACTCTTCTGCTCCTGAATGGCAGATTTGCAGTTGATTCTGGATGTAAGTGTTTTGGTGTAGAGACCTATCAGATAATTACAGAAGCTGCTGTGCACTGATTTTTATTATTATTTTTCATTTTAATGTAGTTCACCGTATATTCTTTCAGGGAGACTTCAATAACATTAACACTCTTCTCTTCACTACTGATCAGCTGTTTTGGAGGGAAACCTGAGTTGGGCACGTACGTTCAAGCCAATCACAGCATGACAACCTTGTTTTTAATCTGTTCTCTCCCCTGCTTCTGTCAGTTGGCTTTTCAGAGAGTACAGTATATATGTGTGTACATATATACCTATTTACGATGGATTCTACTCTCAAAAGTTTATTTACCGTCTTACTTTACACTTACAAATATTTGCATACCTGCAACGTTGTCTGTCCTGATTGAATTATCAGTGGATGAGGATCTTCTTATTCTCCACTTCAAATATGCTTTTTTTAAACATTAGATTCTGATGTTTTGACATTACATTCCATTTCTTTGGTGTCAGTCTTTGCTGTCATCTATACTAAAGTATCAGACAGTGGTTCGGCTTGTTTTCCTTTCGCATGTCTGCTAAGCTGCTAGTCCTGATTTCATTTTCTATTTTAGAAACGCTGTTTTGAGCATCTGCCTCTGGAAAGAACTAAAGTCTGGTGCAATAGGTAAATTAACTAAAATGACCCAGTTTTGTTAAAAAGGCCGTCATGCACTAAGATGATTTGAGGATTTCTCCTTTGACAACAAGGAATTCAAGCATGTTTACAGATTAGGGGGATCGTTTTCGAAATGCATCTCTGTTCTCTAAGGCGGTAATAATCCAAGATGTTCTTTCGAAGCTTTTTTGCGGTTTGATGAGTAAGATTATGCTGGATTTGTTTTTGTTCTGCTTCTCTCCTTTTTCTTCTCTCACTAGACAGTGCTTGTTTGTTCTAAGGTTTGCAGACCCCCTGCTGTGTTTTCTGCATTTTTAGTTATGGCAAAACACTCACAAGTTAACATCTGTTCACACAAATAATGCATAGTGCAGATGTGTGCAGAGGGCTCTGAAATACAAAATGTTATTCCCAAAATAGCGTGGAGACAATCCTTCCTTCATTACTCCGCCTTTGTGCAGTGAGATGTGCGTTTGTGAAGCACTCTGCTGATACTAAAGCAAAAAGAACATTAGTCTGGTGATCTCATGATCAAGACAACAATTATATTTGTAAAAGTTAGAAATGGAAAGATCATTTACTGAAACTGCTGTTACTGTCAGACTAATCCAACATTATCTCATACCTCATCGACATATCTGTGGCATCATTTACTAGTCAACTAGGAAATCTGTGTTGTTCCACTATCAAGAGTTTGCTGTGTTAGTGTTTGCATGCATACGTCGCCACAACCCGTTCTCACTCCTAACTTGTAAAATATGGACGCTTGGGCACCGCCTGTCAGTGTCAGCTACGACGCTAAAGCACCCTTCAGTCTCTGTATGTTGTTGTAAGTTGACCTAGTATTAACCCTTGTGTTGTCCTTGGGTCAAACTGACCCGTTTCAAAGTGTTTTATATCAGAAATTTGGGTTTCTTTCAACCAAATGGCCCAAAAATAACATGGATGAACGTTCTTCAGGTAAAATTAATGATTACTTTCATTGAATTGTTTGGGTGTTTTATTTAATCTTATTGCATTTAAATTCTTTTTTTAATGGTTTCAAAACAGTATCCAAACTAAACTTTGACATATACCTATCTGTGATCTTAACTATAAGTCAAAATAATTCATAATTTCTACTTTTTTAACTAAAAACCTATGTATAATTTAATATATATATATAAATGAGGTTTGTTGACCATGAATTTCAAGAATAAGTGTAAAACCTTTTATTAAACCAGCTCAGGATTTTAAAAACACCAAAAGCATGGAAAAAGTGACAAATAAATCAGAAAAAGCAACAAAAACATCAGCAAAACATCAGAAAGCACAAAAAAATATTAATTTTCAATTTTTACCTGGAAGGACGAGTTCATGGTTAACGGGAAGACAACGCAAGGGTTAAGAGCGACAATGGTAGCGAGTAGTAAGAAAGCCCAAATTCCGTGTGGGGAAGTGGATGGGTCAAACAAAACAGGACCCCCGTGTCCCATTCTTGTCTCCCGCGTGTCAATAAAACATTCATTTTATAACCCCACCCACGATATTTCCCTAAACCCAACCCTTTCTTATCCCGTGTGTCACAGAAACGTACCTTTTTCAAGCAAGCCCACCAATGATCTTTCACTAAACCCAACTGTCCCGTTCTGGTGCATCATGCCAGTTAAACATTAACTCGACCCAGAGCACCCAAAGTAACACAATAGTCTCGACCAAGAGCATTTAGATAAAGTGTGTTTGGATGAGGGCCTGAGAATGTGTTGGCTGTCACAGCATGTAACTTCAAAAGCACGGCTGTAATGGCAAAATTAAGGGTGGGTAAACCTTATGTCAGCTGTTCTGTGGTTGGCCCACGGTGGCGGTGATGGATGGATAGAGACATATTGGTCAGGGACATCGTGAGGCCTATTTTAGGGGTGCTGAAGCTACCCTAAAATGTTCCTAAGCCTCCCTAAAGAATAATAACAATAATAAGAATTTTATTTTATTTTACAGAGTACTCTTTATCACTAACTAGGGTGAATCAATCTTCATGTAGACAAGCGAGGTAGAGAGTTAGCTACTCGAGAACAAAGCAGAGAATCAAAGATTCTGCAACTGTATCAAGCCTCTCATTACCAGTAAGCGTATACACATTCATATTTAAGTGCAACAAAGGATATATATCCAGCTACAAAATAGCCAAAAAGTTGGACAGTAGTAAGAAAGAGTGGTATTGTAAGAGTCGAGTGCTTTCAAGATGATGCACCGTGTTGTTGCACTGGTGTGAACTGGCAGCTTTCAGAGCGTAACTGGAGGATTCATCTTGTCTCGTCGCTACTCTTTGGTCTGAACTCGCTACTGCACACACACACACCAAAAAAAAATTGTAAGTTGTTTTTAAGGACTTTAGCTATTTTTTCTTGAGGTAAAGGAAGGGGGTATTTTGGTTTGCCATGGACAACAATAGTCTAGCTAGAGTGAATGAGCAAAATACAAGAAATAGTTAACCTAGCAAGCTATCCACAGCTCCTTTTTCATTGCCAATAATATAGCCTATCTCTATAGTAGTCTAAAACAATATCAGTCCCCATAGAATGTCATAGGGTCCCTTGAGCAGATGGATATTGGAAGATATTTCAGCAGAGAGAAGAGAAGCAGGAGATTGGCAGGGCAGTTGATTCTGAGGGAGCCGGCAAGATTAAGCTCAGTAGTGGTCTATAGGTCTAAGGAAATGTGGGGTGTTCTGTTTTTTTCTAAAAATAAGCATTTGTTGGCAGGTTCTGGCCTCTCTGCCCTTCCTATAGAGAGGATCTGGGCATGTGATTGCCCAGGCCTGAGTTTTGATATAGACTGGCATGATGTATGGTCTATTATCCAAGAAGTATCATGCAATCCAGACCATCAGCAGATTCACTACAATTTGATTCATAGGACATATGTGAAAATGCACCACATGAAAATAATTAACAGTCCTTTGTGCACTCGCCGCTTGATTCTGAATGATCTGTCAGCCTTTCATCTCTCTGAGACTCAGAAACGTGCTGTATTTGTTGGACTTACAGCTGCAAAGTGAGTGATTGCAACCCGTTGGAAACCGTCTCACAACCTGTGTATGGGCACGTCCTATCCGTATCCTTTCCTATTTGGATGTGATATATATTGAACTCTCAACGGCATGCATGCATGGAGCGCCAGGAAAGACTAGACAATTGGCAGAATGTTGCTGATTCAGTGAGGTCCGGCCTTTAACCCTCTAACTTGCGCAGGTGTTTGGTCCAGTGTGTGTGTGTGTGTGCGTGTGTGTCTGTTTATGCGTGTGTTGTTTTGTCTCCTTCCTCCCGTCTTTCCTCTCTGTTTATGTTTTTACCTTTTTTATTTACCTTTTTTTTTGGGCCCTGGAACGTGTTAAAATAAATAAAAATGATCACAAAAAAAACATTTGTTGGCAGGCCTAGGCACGAAGGCATAGCCTAAACTAAATGATTTCATTATATTATATAATTATGTAATTATGTTACAATATATATTATTAATTATATATGCTAGCTATGTTCTGACCAACTTAACTTTCTGCATTCATTGGCTGCGATAAATGAAATGAATATGTAGATGTGTAGGATAAATATGAGCATATTTGTGAAAATGAAATGAAAGCAATCCTACAGTACATACATACAGAAATCCTAATCTTTTATTCCTTCTGCCATCAGGTTATTGTATTTAGACAGTAGCCACTTTAAATAGGATCCCTATTAATAGTTTGCATGATAAAGTATGCAGAAATGTCTATTTCCTTTTTTTTTTTCTTGTAATGCTATTTGTCATATTTGTTTAACTTAGCAACTTATTAGCTGGCCGACCTCTGTTTGTTATAGGACATTTTGGATGTTGTTTCATTTGAACAATTTGCATTTCAAAGTCATGAAATTAGCATCACGGTTTGATTTTATCTTAAAGGATGAGACAGGAGGAGAGGCTGAGGAGGAAAAGGGTCAAAAGGCCAGCTGCTGGAGGCAGGGAGAGCCAGCGGGTCCAGAGTCAGAGGAGCTTGAGCAAATGGAAATGGAGAGAGAGGGAGACCAAACTGATCTAGGGAGAGAGATGGAGCAAACAGACCTAGAGAAGGGAAATGATGAAGCAACTGCAGCAACTCCTTCCAGTAATGTGCATGATTTAGGTTAGGGCTGGGCGATATGGAGAAAATCAAATATCACTATTGATACCGCAACGATATTGTAGTGTTTACTGTTGGTGCTTTCACAAAATATTTACATTTTTTATTTTTGATGAAAAATCATCAGTAATGTGGATATAATGACTAAGTGGGTAAAAGCAAACCATAGAACAGTTAAAATAGTCTGGTAAATTCCAAAAATGATATCACTTTACTGTAATTCAGCCTTTAAAACCAGAAAATACACCACTTATGCCATATTACAATATCCAAAATCTAAGATGATATCTAGTCTCATATTACAATATTGATATGATATCGATATATTGCCCAGTTGTAATTTAGGTGATGAAGACACAGCCCCGACAAGGGAAGCTGAAGAACTACCCACAAGATAGCTTGGGTACACAGAACTAGTTGGAATATTCAATCAGCCGTAATGCAGCTTTCTGCTTCCCATGATGCTTTGGTCAGTAGTGGTTGCAAGAACTGGAGGAAAGCCTTTTTATATTTGGCAAGCACAAGATGGCACACACATTTAAGGATGTAGTATAAGTGTTGTTGCGTGGAGACAGGGACAGGGAGACGTTGCACAGATGATATCATCTGCAAATGCAAGTGCGATAGCAGAAAGAAGAGAGTATCTAAGGCATATTTTGCAGTCACTTCCATGTTAGGGGGTCGGGGAATACCCCTTTGTGGCCATAATGAAGGGGAAGACGACCCAAACAGAGGAAACTTTGTTGCTTTCATGGAGCTTTTAAAGGAGTTTTATTCTTTCCTTGAAAAATATTAACCTCCATCAAATGCCACCTATGTCTCGCCAACATGTCAGAACGAGATTATTGATTGCTGTGCTCAAGAAGTGACCAGTGGCATTGTATCTCAGATGACAAATTCCAAAATCTATGCCACAATGGCAGATGAGGCAAGATTTCAGAGCAGCTGGCTGTTTGTGTTAGGCACGTGTCAGAGGGGGAAGTGAAGGAACGTTTCCTAGCACTTGCCCAGTCCATTGCTAACGAGCTGCAGCAGCAGATCCAGAACAACATTGTAGCAGAACTCAAGTGTGATGGCGCAGCTGTTATGAGTGGGTTCACTGGAGGTGTGCAAGCATATTTTAAGAGATTCCATCCTGAGGCTGTCTAGGTGCACTGTTACGCTCATGAGCTAAACCTAGTGTTGTGCCGTACTTGCAGGGTTGTTTCAGAGGCTGTGGAGTTTTTCAGCTTGTTGTTAGAGTGTGTATTCTTTTTTTTCAGCACCTCTCTAGTAAATCATCATAAGTTCATAGAGGCTCAGTCCAGGCTTGGCTTGACAGCAGTTGAGCTCATACAACTTTCAAACACTGGGCATGCCAGCTGCGAGGCATTAATGCCATTCTTAAGGCATTACGTGCCAATTTTGAGTGTCTCTCTGTCATTGGATCCCGCATAGCTGTTGGTCTTAGAGCAAAGCTCTAACAGTCTATGCACTTCCGATGTTTCAGGCACTTCTGTCAGGAACTCAAGGACTCCACAAGCTCCTACAGAAGGAGACTAGCAGAAACTGTTATGGGCAAAGAAGCTGTCTGTGTCACACTGAGGGGCAAACGCACAGATACATTTGCCACAGACCTGTATGGAGAACCAAGGCCATGTGCCACGCACACAGTATCCCAGTACCACATGCTAAGAAAAGGCATACACAGAAGAAAATGGAGGTTTTGAGATTTTGTGTTGGAGACAACCTTGGGTTCAGGCACTGAGTTGATCAGCTCAGAAACCAATTTGCTTTTCCACTGTGTGGACTGGATGGTTAGTGAGCTTAAACTAAGATTTTCCAGAACTGCCAGTGTAAAAATTCCCAATACATCTTCTTGAGTGAATCCTACTTGGATGAGCTTGCCAGGAACTACAGCATTGACTTGAAATGTAGTAAAAAAACTTTCTTGCCCGCAAAACAGAGGCTGGATGTCCACCCCAAGACATGTTAGCTGTGCACAACCTCCCAGAACCAGACATGTTCCCTTCTCTGAGGGCAACCACCCCTGACTGTGTCAAACAATGGGGCAGAAAAGGCTAAACCATCTGGCAGCCATGTTGATTGAAAATGACATACTGATGCACCTAAGTCACTACAGAGTGATAGACCGATTTGCCACCCTTAAAAACAGAAGGCATTCTTTGATGCTTCCACCCACAAAGTAGACAATAAAGAAAAAAATTTTGACTTTGGTTTTGAACCACATATCATTCTCAATTTGTTTCCTTTAATTGATTTATATAACATATTGTATACATCATTTGACAGAATAAATTATCTTTATTTGAGAAAAGCTCAAACTTGTGTTGTCAAATTTCACTATGGCTGTAAAATTCTGGT
The DNA here is from genome assembly GCF_008692095.1 of Etheostoma spectabile. Lineage (NCBI taxonomy): Eukaryota > Metazoa > Chordata > Actinopteri > Perciformes > Percidae > Etheostoma > Etheostoma spectabile. The sequence goes on along the minus strand of NC_045744.1, from coordinate 31,453,793 downwards.
TCTTGTGTTACACTGTATGCAAGCCAATCCACAGCGTAGTGTTATTAAATAGTATTCTTTGGACAACGTATCTTATAGAGAGAGGGATTAGATATAGTATTCTATTTCTTTATTACTTTTGTTTTTACATGAGCAGACAGGAGCCAAGTCTGGCCTAAGTAAATTCCACCATGGTGTTTGTTTTTTTAACATTACAGTAACTGTTGTTTAACAGAGTAGAAATGGAGGAAGAGGATATTTCTGTCACTTTTTAAATGTTAAAGGTCCCATGGCCTGCAAATTTCACTTTATGAGGTTTTTTAGCATTTATATGAGTTCCCCCAGCCTGCCTATGGTCCCCCAGTGGCTAGAAATGGTGTTAGGTGTAAACCGAGCCCTGGGTATCCTGTTCTGTCTTTGAGAAAATTAAAGCTCAGATGGGCCAATCTGGAATCTTGCTCCTTATGAGGTCATATGGGGCAAGGTTACCTCCCCTTTCTCTGCTTTGCCCAACCAGAGAATTACAAATCACAAGTTACAAACACCCTGGGGGCTAAGCACCCCGCCTTTAAATCCTAGTGACGTCCCTGATTTTGGTCTCTGTCTGTATATACTTTTTATGTTTTTAAATCATACATAATCTATCTGGGTCACTGTTTGAGGGTTATGTAGGTACGTGTAGATACGTACCCTACGCCGTTGCCTGACGTGCACCTGCCCAGAACTGTAGAGAGGGTTCATGCCCATAGTTCCGCCAGCGAAATGTCTGGTGGATGGCAGGCATGGAGGGAGGGCGGGCACTGTTCATCTGCATGTACTTTGCTGCAGTAAATTGGGCATGCTTCAAACTCATTGTATGAGGAGTACAGGAGCAAAATTGGAGCAGGATGGAGCCAGAGATAAGGCAATACTACATCCGAAATCCTAGCGCTCCGCTCACATGCTCTGGTATACAGCAGCTCTTCCTTGTAGTAGGAATGACTGAGGAGAAGCTATCTGGACCTAATCTCCTAAATGTAACTAACTGTGTCTACACATTATCTGCTTGGCATAGGTATGGGCTATCCTTAATGTTAAAAAAAAAAGTAAGAAAAAAAACACACAAGAAACCATTGGGATGCTGTGTCTTGGTCTTTTTGCTCATGATGTAGTTGGATGTCACAGGGTTTGATGGAAAGTTGAATGACTGCACTAAGCTGAGTTTGTCTTGCTGATGAGTTGACAGCCTGTAGTGTTGATTTGGCTGTGGATGAGTTTGTTTTGCGGACTGAGCTGGGAGAAAGAGCCTGGCAACAGACAGACTGTGGCGAGTCGCACTCCTGCTTCCCCCAGGAGAACCAGCTGGCATCCCGCTCTGACTGGCAAGCAGAAGAGGAAGAAGTCCCCACTCGATTGCAGAGAAGCCACACTGCACGGCCGACTGGAAACTGTCCATAAGGTGGGACAACACACAACCCAATAGACTAACACACAAGATCATGCCTTTGTGTGTACCTTTGCAACTATGTTGAGTTTGGTATACAGATCTTTGATCTGTATTCCTTAACAACTGCCTGTTAGGATGACGATATGAGTTTAGCACTAAAGGAAACTTGCTTTTGTAACCTGGGTCAAAATTTGCAACTTTAGCCATAATTTCTATCAGTTATAAATACATGTATGTAATGTATTTATACATATGTAAAAACAATGAGTACACACAGATACACACATATTCCATTTCCTACAGATAAACTAGTATTCATGAAAACAGACGATGTCACACTTCTGAACACTTCAGACCATGACCAGTGTTTTTCAGAAAAGAATGACAATTAAGATTAGGGACCTAATCTAGCATAAAAGACCTTGTGTGCCCACTGGCCACATCATTTTATTTCCTGCTGATTACCTTATATTCATTTAATCCTTTATTTTAAAGCACTTTGTAAAATCTGAATTATAAAATTCAATCATTTTCCTGTGGCAGAAAACCATAAGTATAGACCAACAGTATGCCTTTTTATTATGAACAGTCTTTTATTCATCCGTGCTTTGTGTGAACAACAACAGTAAAGTCTTTTCCTGGACTTTTCAAATGCGTTATACCAACAACAAAAAGTCAACAACACCCAGAGAAGAACATTATGTAATTTCCATTTCCAGTTTTTTTGTCCTAAATGGGTATATTTCCAAGAACTGTAAGAACAAAGTGGGTGCATATCTTTTGATGAGGAGCTAACTTCTGGAGGGAGGGGATAATAAGGTGTTTTAATAATCTTCACAGTTTATATTGTCACGTTTCTGCACTCTCAAGTTTAGTTTTTTCTCACAGACTAACCCAGAACTTTGTTCATGAAATACAGATCTTAAATTGCATCATCTCAGCCTCCTGATTATTTTTTATTTATTTACCCTAGGCATCTAAAAGTCCTCAACAGTCTTTCTGATGTGTAGAACACGAGAAGATAGATAAAATATTCATTGCAGTACAGTACATAGAGGAACGGAATAGTGTTTCTCTAGTTGATGATGGTAATTAAAATTCTACTTGTACAGTATAGCACATATGATGAATTAATGAAACAGTTGCTATAAATAGCCAGAGCTGTGCATATTGGTTGTGTGTAATAACGGCACAGTTGGAGTTTTCACTGCGACATAATTCTTACGTTTTTGGCCTACACAGTAAATTCAGCAATGTTGACTTAGCACTTAAAGAGTACATTTTAACACAAAATTTTAAATTTTCACACAAATTTTAACAGTTTTTAAGTGTCAAACAGAATTAACTCTTCAACTTTGCTCTCCACTAGTGTTAAACCTAATTAACACTAAGTGTTCATTAAGCATTTACTCCAGACACAGTGTTAGTGCTAGTGTTAAAAGCTGTTTACTCTTCATTGATTGTGTAGTGTTATTCTTACCTAACTCCTGGAGTTTCAAAATAAAAACCTAAAATGTTTGTAGAGGTTTAAAAAAAACAACTTTATATCCATGTCTTCATTATTTATTAAACCTGAATATAAAACACTTTAACAAAAAAAGGAAATGTTTGTACAGAATATAAATAACATTGTGAAAGTTTTTCACACGGACCTGGATTTTTAAGGGCAAATTGTTAACAAACACTGGTCAAGACTGCATTAGATGGCAATATGCTATAAAAAGTGAGGCATCTGTTGGTCCATGTGCCATTAGAATACAAAGTGGTTTAAAGTAGAGCAAATCTTGAACATTGAACACCTTAATTTGCTGCGGGGGGTTTTAACATAACTCTAAATGCATTGTAATGTTCATCAAAACAAATGGTTTCTAAACCAGAACCAGCAAGTATAACTTGCTCATCTTTTACAATTATAGTCCTGATCTTACAAAATACTGGCATCTCTTCAGCTACCTCAACACATACTATTAGGCCAGGACGATATTCAGTGCCATAGTGTTTTACCCACTTCACAGTCAGGACATTGGTGGATACTGCAGTAATTAATTTGGCAGCAAGCTCAGGACCCTGTTTAAATTCTTGAAGTTGTGACACCGTTCCTGGACCAACAGTTAATCTGCACTGACTAAAAGATTCCCAATGCAAGGCCATGTATCCTTGGTGCTTTATGGCCAATGGCTTTGTGACATTTTTGAAACATTTCAGTTGGGTCTTAAAAACGCTGTGGTTTGCTTCGTAGCGCATAAACCACATGTGCAGAACTGGTCCAATATTCCTTATACATTTAGGATAATGTATCATGAAATGATGCTTAGGCAAAAGAATTCAAGCAGGAAATAAACACTTAAAAAGCTGATGCTCAACGATAATGTGTTTCAGAAAAATAGTCATACCATCAGTTATAACAGGGGAAAACACAATATTAACTATCTGCAGAAGCAACAACAAAAGATGCCAGTACTCATCTCTCTGAACTACATCACCAAATATCAATGGCATGTTGAGCAAAAAACATCATAACTGTAGAGCATTCAGGCCCAAATCATTACTTCCATCTAATAACTTAACTGCAGAAAGACGTTTCTGCCTCTCAGTGTAGCCATAGTTAAATGACACTATTCCACCAGCCATTTCTTTAGCAGCTAAGAAGTTCTGCTGCACATACTCCAACAGAAGTTTCACCTCAAACTGTGCAAATCCTTCTTAAATGTCATGCATACACCATATACATGAGATAGTTGGATTCAGTAGTGGATTCATCTGTATAGCAGAGCAATGTTCTACATGCATATCTTTTGTTTGTAATATCACACTTTCTTCATCATCACTGAACACAGTTTGAAAATCACCTTTCTCTATGATACAAAAAAGAGAGCAGTTCCGAGCACTGAATGATTCCACAAACCCAAACAGTCCATGTATACCACGATTATCACCTGTGACTTGCACAATGCAACATCAAACAGGACTTTTGTAATCCCATCAGTTTCAAGCACCTTCAGGTCACTGACGATTGGCTGAAGTCTGGTGTCATGTCCTGTGCATGAAAAAGTGCACACAAAGTTGTATTGACTAAAGATTAATTTAATTTTGGTGGGAAATTTCTTAATGTAAAATATACAGCTAGTTGTTTACGTACACCTTTTTTGGTTCCCAGTTTATTTGCAGTGCAAAAAAAGGGGATGTCTCTATATATACAATCCATCTTGTAAATCAAAATTACACCATCTTTGGGAATGTGGCCAGATGTTAACATATTTGTAAAGTTTGGATTTCTGACAATAGACTGCAGTGTTTCTAGAATTGGGACAGAGGAAAATTTGTCAGTTACAACAACCTGATCGTAAGTTCCAGTACATCTGTTTCTTCTGTTTTCAAATCTGACACCAAGTACTTTTTCAACAGTTTCCCATTTTTGTTGAAAATCAGCAACTTCAAGTTCAATTTGGTCAGCATGCTTTGTATTTAGATGCTTCCTAAAGCCTGAGAATGTGCCAAAAACCTAGCAGAATCCTGACTGAGCACATTTTAAGAGAAGTGATTTACCCTGATAGAAACCATGTATTAATCACATATGCCTCACAAGATTGGTAGTGCTCACAAAAGGAATATGGCAAACAAAACAAATAACCCCCATGATATCAAGTAAGATGTTAAAGTGGGATATAAAAATCGGTGAAATGGGTCAAAGAAAATCACACAATATCCAAAACTCAAGACATCATTGATAAATTAACAGAAAATGTGTTGCCTATTCCATATGTCAGTGTATCCATGAACTAGCCTGTAGAATGCAGAAGTCTAGACCTAATCTCAGCAACATGTGGGTTCTCCTGGACTTGGCCCAAATCAATGTTGTAGAAAGTTGTCTGTATGAAGGTGTATATACTGTGAAGAATCTGGTTGTTAAGAGTCCCAAAATACAAAGAGTGCCTTCATCAAAAGCTCCAAGTGAAGTGGTTGAGTTGCATGGTATGACCTGCAAGTCCAGAATGATGAAGAACTCATGGATTGTGCTCCTCTTCATGCCAACCGCAAGTAGATAGGGTTCAGGGGTGCTGTTGATGGCATCAATGTGTCCCTGGATGCTTGTTCCACTCTAAAAAAACAAAGTTCATTTATTTACACTATACTATACACAGGAATAGAAAAGAATAGATACTTTATTGATCCCTCAAGGGGAAATTATTTTTTCACTCCAGTTGTTACAATCATAGGCCCAAAAACACTCTCACACAC
>NC_045744.1:31447431-31448139 GCF_008692095.1 Etheostoma spectabile | reverse complement strand
ACACACATGTGGCAAGATGGTGGAGTGATGGACAGCCACGTAGCAGCACCTGGGAGCAGTTAGGGGGGTTCAGTACCAAGGCAGTGCCCAGGAGGTGAACTGCCTCCGGTTCCCAAGCCAAATCCCTTCAGACTAAACTACAGCCACCCCCAGACATGATGAGGGGAAAATATTGGGTTTTCTTCCAAATTTACAAGAACCCCAGCTGTCTGAAAAAGTAAAGAAAAAAGAAAAGAAAAACACCAACATAAGCTATAACACCTTCTTGAACACGACAGCTTGGGATAAGCAGACACCTTGCCTGGCCTGTTCCGCCCCTGGGCTGTTGGAGGAATCAGGTGGAGGAGGAGAATGATTGAAGACAGATCACTGTCCCATCCTGTATACAGAAACAAAAGAGCTAAATGGTATCAGGATTGTACAAACATATTACAATTTAAAAACACTGTTCATTTAAAGTTAAAGCTGACTAAAGAAAAAGCTTGTCAAAGTCAAAACCCTAGGACAAAAATAATTAGGAAAATAAAGTACCAGAGGCAATAATGTCGTTCTCCATTTCCTCTTCATTTGATTCTGCACAATAGATCAGATCTTTGAGGTTGCTTGAGGAAGGGAGAGCCTTACACTGCTGGATGACCCTTTTCTTGAAGGTTGTAGTCAACCTAGATAGATACATTTTATTACTAAATGTGCTGTATTTTGTGCTGT
>NC_045744.1:31430043-31447408 GCF_008692095.1 Etheostoma spectabile | reverse complement strand
CTTAACAACTGCTCAAAGTGCTTTTACATCTACAGGAAACATTCACCATTCACACACAGTCATACATTGTGGCCGGGGCTGCCATACAAGGTGCCACCTGCTCATCAGATAAACACTCACACACATTCACACTCCGATGCGCAGCACCGGGAGCAACTCGGGGTTCAGTGTCTTGCCCAAGGACACTTCGACAATGACTGCAGGGGCAGGGATCGAACCACCAACCTTCCAATTGGCAGGCAACCACTCTACCACCGAGCCACAGCCGCCCCTGATACAAGATGGAAAAATTCATACACCACCAGCTGACATAAGTAAAAGCAGATACAATTTATCAAAGATCAGAATAACAAAACCCAATGTTTCCATCAGGTAACCATGTTATTTACATGCTAACAAGGCACCAACCTGTAGACAAATTCTAAAAACAGCTACATGCTCAAGTATTCCAATAAAAGGTAAATGTGTAGATGTTATACAGACTATGAGAGTAAAACAACGGTCTTACTGATGATTAACCTTATAAATCTATAACAGGGTTTTGGGGTAAAGAAAAATAAAGTTAGGACTAACTTCTCCAAACACTTGGCAGCTACATCTTCTCCAAACTGCAAGATGAAGTCTTGCTCAATCTGCAAAAGATGAATGACATACCACAAGTTAATACATAACTACTGGAATGTTTTTTTTTTTGTTTTATTTGTTTGGCCTGATCGACATTTTTCTGTAAAATATTCAATTACCAGGCCTTTGACATTGTTGAAGCGTGGAAATTCAGTCAAGACATGTGAGAATTTCTCTTTGTCGAAGACCACACTGTACATAGACGATATTCAAATGTCATCTTCATTTTGTCCTTGATAGTGTCCTCATCAGATGAAAACTTCAAGAAGGATACGGCCTCCCTGCATTGCACTTCACTTAGGGTGATCTCAGGCTTACATGAAGCATCTCTCCTCGCTGATGGCCCTCCACCAGTCAGCTGATATGATGGCCTTTTGCTCTGTGATGAATTCCTCTATATGGTTTTGAGCCTCCATGCCAAGTAACCACTGCCACTTTCACCATCATAGAAATGCTCCTTTAAATGATAATAATAGGATAGTTAATTATTAAAACAGCATGAGTTGGTTAAAATTATGATTATTATGATTATGAACCACATTTGACTATTCCTACTATAGGTACTTCCTACCTATAGTAGGAATAGTAGTCTAATAACTAAAGCAAGTGAAGACTTACATATCCATTTTTCAAATATGGATCCATTAGGTAAGGGAACAACTCAACTCTGCCTCCAGCATACATCTATTGACTACAATTTATTTCAATGCTTACAATAAATGTCAAGAATTAAATAATGACATTTGTTTTCCCAATAAAAAAACAAAAGAGAAATGTTCTGATTGAAACACAAATATCCATATTACCCATAAGTCTCAGTCACATCTGCTGCGAGGATGTTAACCATCTGTCACCGCGAGGAATCAGTCAGGCCTTTCATCCGGTTGTGTTCCTTAGTAATACGGTCTCCACCTGGTTCCTTGGTCAATGCTAATCCAACCACCTGTGAAAGGACAGAATAAAAGACAAGCCATTACTCACTTAAATTAAATAATCTTGAACAGTTGATAGTCAACACAAAAAAGTAGGCAATGCACAACTTGAAGCTGGCACAAAATAAGTTCCACATTGACTTATTTATTTATTTGGCATCTTGATTTGCCTTCTGCCGTTTTCTGGAAGGACCGCAGTCCTCATCCAGGATGATAGTATCATCAGAGCTGGTTGATGATGAAAGGGCCAATGCTGAATTGGTTTGGACTGGTGGGCTGGCAGATGAAGTGTTCCCCTGCAAAATCAAGTGAGAAGAAGGCAGGACAGTCTTAAAGTGAGTGAGAAGACAGGGAGTCTTAAGTCCATGCATTTTGCTAAAAGGAATTGAGAGAACAAGTTTATCATTGTCAAACTGAATAGGAAATACACCAGCATTGGGCAGCTGTGCCACTTCTACAAAGACATCTGCATCCATCTCAGTTCCTGTTCCATCATACACTCTGATGCCTTGCACGAAACCAGGATAAGGGATTAAGCCAGGATATTCAAGTTATCCTGGATGAATTTAGCTTTGACTTGGTTGCACGAAAGCAGGTTAAATTAAACCCTGCCAAGTAACCATGGAGATTTATTCTTTGCAGCTAACAGCCAGGCTAAGATTAATCCTGGCGTCTCAAGTGTTAAATCTGATGCCGCTCTGATCCCAAATAAACGTGTTTAACAGTTATTCTGTTGTCTTCGGACTGTGTTCTGATTTATTTCATGTACATGCATTTTTAGTCACTATTGTTGTCACGATTTTGATTTGAACCCTACTCTAGCAGTTGTTGAGATGGTTAGAAATGGTTGCACTGGCACCCAGATGCGGAGTGGCAATCGGGAGAGATGGGACTTTTCCCGTTGGGACGGTCTGATAATAGTTATACATCGTAAGTTCTTAGCAACACCATCTGGCTGCCTGGTGTGCAGGCAGATCTGTGCATCGCGTCAGTGTCCACTCTCTTTGTAAAAGAGATGAGCAGCGCGGCGTCCGTGGTCTCAGCTTCAGGTTTACAAAGGACACTCCGGAGATTAAGTTGGACAATGCAGCAACAATGTCAGATGATAATAACGGCAGACTGGTCAGAGACCAATACATTCATGATTTCATTTTCTTGTTGCTTGTCCTTCTCTAATGAAGGGTAGTTTGTGTTACTCCTTAATATGTAGGCCTAATGTTTTTTTATTGTAGCTTACTTTGGTTTCATAACCTTCTCAATAAGTCTCACATCACTGGACCAATAACGTGGTCTACATACGTATATTGTGTAGTTTACATTCATCACACCGGGAACACCCCAATGCTTCTTAATCTTTTTATTTTGGTGCTGTCACTTGTCAGAAGAATAAAAAACATGAATATTGTTTTACATACATGCTCACAGTGTGTATTGAAGTCGTTTCTTTTTCAAGTTTTGTCCCTTTCTGATTGTTCTGTATGAACATTAATTGTAGAAATATATGTAGAATTAGACATAGCTTCTAGAGATTTGTGCGTATGGTTGTAAAACATGTTCTTGCGTTGTAAATAAGGGTTTGAAATTAAGCATAGAGTCATTAGGGTACATTTCCCAAGGAACATTAATTCCCTCTGCTCACTTTTAAGGCAAAGTAGGCTAAATATTAATACATTTTATTAATATAGTGCTCTATATGGTAGGCTACTCAAAATACACTTTACAGTAAAACCAACACATAAAAACAGATACAGTAATAAAACCAACACATAAAACAAGCATATTAAAAGCAACTAAAACGGAGCCTACAACTTTGTAAAAATGTGGAGTGACTAGTAGGCTAAGTAGATATTTTTAAATCCTTACGCATTCAGTCAGTCCGCTATAGTCTGTTGGGCAGAAAACAAAAAAATTGTATCTGAAAAAGTTTGGGCACCCTGCAGATTTAATACCTTGTACTGCCCCCTTTGGCAAGTATCACAGCTTGGAAACGCTTCTTGTAGCCAGCCAAGAGTCTTTCAATTCTTGTTTGAGGTATCTTCTCCCATTCTTCCTTCCAAAAGTCTTCCAGTTCATTGAGATTTCTGGGCTGTCTGTCACACACTGCTCTTTTAAGATCTATCCATAGATTTTCAATTACATTGAGGTTAGGAGATTGTGAAGGCCATGGCAAAACCTTCAGTTTACACCTCTTGATGTAATCCACCGTGGATTTTGAGGTGTGTTTAGGATAATTATATATTTGTAGAAGCCATCCTCTGTTTAATATCAGCTTTTCACAGAGGGCATCAAGTTAGCGTCCAAAATTTGCTGAAATTTTATTGAGTCTATTTTTCCTTGTACTCGTGAAATGTTCCCTGTGCCACTGGTTGCAATACAACCCCAAAGCATGATTAATCCACCCCCATGCTTAACAGTTGGACAGAGGTTCTTTTTATTAAATTCTGTGCCCTTTCTTCTCCAAACATACTTTTGCTCTTTCCGGCCAAAAAGTCCTATTTTAACCTCACTGGCCCACAGAACTGGTTTCCACAATACATCAGGCTTGTACATAGAACAATCCATGACACTGTCAGGTCTCAGCTGTCCAAAGGGGCATGCTATAAACTCTGCAAGGTGCCCAAACCTTTGCAGACGCCATTTTTTTTGTTTTCTGTTATTTAGAAAGTGTAAATGATGGAAATAAAATCAATCACTTTTTGTGACATATTGTATGAATGTCTAATCTGTCATTTGATGCCTTTTGGAGATTTTTCCGTCTTTTCTTGTCTTCTTTATGCACATTAATACATTTTTTTTTTCGAGCCCCACTGTCGCTCTGCAACACTAAAAAAAGTTAAATTTAACTTTTCATTTGTAAATGTTAAGCTAGGGTTATGGAGAGAAACTGAGAAATCAAGCTAAATATATATATATTAAAATATAGAAATATTAGGCCATAGATAGTAACAGTGAAACAGTTAATTGTAGGCCATTGAAAGGTGCTGGGCTTGTAGAAACATTTATTTACTTACTGAAGCACTTCTGGATACTGTCCCAGCAGGTAGTGAAGTTTTCTTTTATTACTGATTCACAGCTCTTCCTCTACTGCAGTAGTTGGAAACTTTTTTTAAAGTTAGAGTCCCAGCGTTCCACAATGTGTGCGTGCACCTTTAATGCATGTTTTCTTTCTTCTCTTCTGTGCCTTAGGCTTAGTACAGTAAACTGAGGCTTTATGCTTCTGCTCTGCTTAATGGTTGCGTAAGCACTACCTGCTTTCATCAGCACATTCAGCCACTTTTTAAAATGAGTTTCTCTCGTTAAACATGCTTCACACTGCTTGCATTGGTGACACGCCATGCGCTGACAGCTTGTCTAAGTTATAAATTCAAATAAAACTTTAAAGGCATGTGGGCATCCATCTGGAAGAAAATCTAAATATGGTCTATCACTGCTTTGTCATTCCATTAAAAACAACTTAACACTAACACGACAAGGTAAAAAAAGGAGTAATTGATACAAAATTAGTTTACACTTGCATCCCAAATGTGTAGTAAAGGAACATTTACAGCAACAGCAACACACTGGACTGCTACACTAATGTAGTTCATTATTAGCTTGATCAAACACAAGATTTAAGATCGTAAATTATACATTTGTGGTTCAATAACATAATACAGCATCTTTGCAGTATCACAATATGTTGTACTATAGTATATTTACATTTGCAATGTTTCAAGAAATAAAAGACTGAACTCATGATAAATACCTAATTGTGATATATATATATATATATATATATATAGATATTTATGGGATATATTTAGAAAAACTAAATAACACCAAAATGTACAATTTAACGAGTTTAATTATACACTTGAGTAGTTCATGTTTCAATAATTCATATCATGGCATAGTAAACCGTAATTATTTCATAGGCTACATTCATATCTTAAAATATGGTATGGAAATTCATTCAACATAACTCATAACAGGCAAATAACACCTAAAAGTATAATATTTGAACAATTATAACCTAACCTAACCTGGCACTGCCTCAGTTTTGGTGTCTGCTGTGGTGCTCCGCTGCCTATTTTTCCTCTATAAACTCTGCTTTCTGCTCCTCTGCCTGTTGCTGCCTGAACTTGAACAAGTTACTGCTGGTGTACTCGTCGTAGAGGATGTGTTCAATGACTCCAGCCAGTTTGAGGATGTATAAAGTTACATGAACACTTAGACAGACTTTGGCCATCTAACTCCGTGTTCCGCGTCTTTCACACAGTGAGCGCCCGGCGGTGCCTTCTGATTTAGAACAGAGCCCATCCACGCCGTATTTATTGTGGCAGCCTACGTTATCAACTCTGGCTTTGCCTTCGGCCATCGGTGATGCCCACAATTGTTACTCAACACCGCTTATGTCAGACACCAAACAAGACAAGGACCACAAAAGCGTCACGTTCGATAGTTTATTAAAGGGTTGGGGGTATGGGAGTTTCAGAGGTACCGGGAAATCCAAAAATCAGCACATGTGTAGATCCCCAGTAGCCGAACAGCGAGAGCAGGAGCTGGATGATCCGAGAAGTCCGGAGCAGGAGAACACGGAAGTAATCGAGCGGATCCGGGATCACCAGTGGAGAGTCAAAAAGCTTTTCCCAAAATAGGAAGGTAACGGTACTGGTAGCACGATCTGACAAGTGAGGACTGAAAAACAAGGCGTATATACAGGACATGATGGGCGTTTTTCAATACCAAGTACGCAAAGAAAGGACTTGTGTTCTTGGGGAGACCGTACTGGGCTGTACCTGGAGACATGAACTCGCAGTCAGAAGCAAACACAACGCTGTTGACAGTTTTGAGACAAAGGTTCTCCCTTTATTGCGCAACACCCCCAGCAAAGAGGGCGCTTGCCACTTATAGTTAGCTTTGATGTGTGTATTCATAATAAAGCAAGGACGGTCACCCTTCACACCGCCTTGTTGTTTTGTTGTTCAGTCTTCCAGGTTTTCATTTAAAGTGCTATTAAGTATCACGGGCCAATAACATATAAATACCGACACAACGGCGGCGAAAAATCCTTGTAACATTGTTCGGGATTCAATTTTAATTGAAAGCAGAAAGAAACGTTAAAATGGTATTAAAATATAGATGGACTGGGTAAAGTTAGTCATGCCGTCTGTATATGTTACAGAGAAGCAGAAGAGGAGCGAGAGGGAGGAGAGCCAGGATGAGAGGACAGATATAATATGCAGCGGAAAAAATTGTTTAAATAATTACAATATCTTGGACCTGGCTTGCTGCAGTGGTCTGTTAGACTGGGGCCAGAGGGGTCTGTGAGCTGACTGACTGACCGGCTCGCGAGAGTCATCCCGGCTGGCGTAGCAAGCTCGCCGCCGGGGTTTGCGGAGCTTTCAACTCCGAAGGCTTTTTTAATTCACCATCAATTTTCGTGAATGCCATATTCAAAATCTACACAGCTGATTTCCCCTTAAAAATCTTAAAAATGAATTTATTGATTTAATAAAGACGTAAATTGTGAAAATGTGTTACCGGAAACCAAAGCGCTTTACACCGAATTGAAGCTGGGATACCTGCCCGGCCAAGTTCACACAAGTCACATCGCTGTATCTCGTAAAATGGGCGTGTCGAGATCACATCCGGGGATTTTAACTGTCTTGGCGAAATGCTAACTTGTGTATTGGGGTCAGTACTTTGGCCACCAACATGACGTTTCACAAGGACACAAGGACACAAGTCCATAGAAGAACACAGATTGAGAAACACCCGATGAGTGGTGAATGCAGTGCAGCTGGTAGGTAACGAGGGTGAGGCAGAGCAGAGCAGAAACAGGTGAAAGTCATCAAACCCCAATCAGCGTGTTACCAGGCAGAGAGAGAGCTCATGACAGCTTATAACGTTTCTCTGACAGAGAGGCTGATAGTTACTAAGCAACCAATATGTATCTTCAACCGCACGAAAGATTAAAAACAATACCGCAAAAATCTGAGCGGTCAATATGACCGTGTGTGGCCAAAATAGGTAAAAGTGATTGTATTTTCTTTACTTTTTGTGTAATTTGTATATTGACCATTGTATAATGACTATTTTAGAAAAGTCAGGTACCAGCAGGATTGTATTTTATATTCAGCAAATTTATTACACATATAAATTTCAAAATGGTCAAAATGACCGTCATGGCTGTTCTAGTGCCAGATGCAACAACAGTGCCTCTACAAAAAAGTTGTAGACTATGGAGAAAGTAAATAACACATTATGTCTGTGCTGGGGAATATGGGTTAAGCATGCATGTCTACGGTGCCCCCAATATCTTTGTTTTTATTGAAGGTTCAGATAAACTTAATGCCTCCAGTATGAGTTTGAATACTACCTCAGAAAAACCGGAACTTCAGATAGTTGGGACGGCCCAACATGATATCACACTGTGGTTAAACTGTACTGCCTGCCTACATTTTTTCCTCAATTAAGATTGCATTGATTGCTTCTGTGTAATTCATCAGGGTCTCCCAAAACGTCTTGATGTTTGTGAAATTAGTTGTGCTGATCCTGAGTTTTTACTTAACTGTAACACCAACAGACTACAGTATGTGAGGTTCCATCACTGTGTCTGACGTGGTGCACTGCAGCACAGGTGCCCCTCAAGACACGGTGCTTTCCCCCTTCCTTTTCACCCTCTACACCTCAGACTTCACTCACAACACCACCCACTGCCACATCCAGAAGTTCTCTGATGACACTGCCGTTGTTGGATGTGTTTCTAAAGGAAAAAATCTGGAATACAGGACGGTCATCAGGGACTTTGTCAGCTGGTGTGAGCTTAACCAGCTTCAGCTTAACACCAGTAAGAGGAGGGAGATGATCGTCAACTTTAGGAGGAAAACATCCCATTTCTCACCGGTGAGCATCCAGGGATTGGACATTGAGGTAGTGGAGAGCTACAAATTCCTGGGTGTTCACCTAAACAATAAACTGAACTGGACTGATAACACCCATGCTCTATACAAGAAGGGCCAGAGTCGCCTCCATCTGCTGAGGAGACTCAGGTCCTTTGGAGTGTGCAAGACTCTCCTCAGGACTTTCTATGACTCTGTGGTGGCCTCTGCCATCCTTTATGCTGTGGTGTTCTGGAGGGGGGGGGGCAGCTCGGACAGAGACAGGACCAGTCTCAATAGACTGATTAGGAGAGTGAGTTCTGTCCTGGACTGTCCTCTGGACTACATGGAGAAAGTGGGGGATAGAAGGATTTTAGCCAAGCTGACATCCACCATGGAAAACACCTTAACACCGTAAGGAGAGGTACCGCAGGTCGTTCATCCCGGCCGCTGTCAGACTCTACAACACATGATAATGTAATAGTTTCTGTTCCTGTTTTTCATTTACTCCACACACTCTCTGTATATCTTTATTATCTGTATTTTTATTTTTCCATTACAAGTACTTACTTTTTCAATATTGTTTATGGTCACAGTTCAACATCATTTATATTATGGTTACCTACTGTATTATTTAATTACATATTCAATTTAATTTTAACATCACTTACTTACACTGCAATATTGTTTTTATGTTCTATGGCAACCGCACTTTACAATACTTTTTATTTGATGCCACTTTACATTCATTCTGTACCTTCTGCTCATGGTCGGTTGTTTGTGTGTTTACTTGTTTGTTTGTTTTCACTTGCTGTAGGAAACTGCTGCTGCTGCAACAAGGGAATTTCCCCACTGTGGGATGAATAAAGTATTAACTAATCTAATCTAATTTCATCCCAAACTGCAATCTTTCCTTTAACTGCCTTTCATTTGGTGGTTTTCAGAGTCAGTAGAAAGGTCTCTTTCCTACTTTTTTTTTACAACTCTGACCTTAAAGGTCCCATGACATGGTGCTCTTTGGATGCTTTTATATAGACCTTAGTGGTCCCCTAATACTGTATCTGAAGTCTCTTTATATAGACCTTAGTGGTCCCCTAATACTGTATTTGAAGTCTCTTAACCAAAATTCAGCCTTGGTGCAGAATTACAGCCACTAGAGCCAGCCCTACAATGAGCTTTACTTAGGACGGGCCATTTCTGAGTCTGTAGCTTTTGAGGAGGAGGGGGGGCAAGGTGGAGGCTGGGGGTTGCCACTTTGCTCGTTTGAAAGCCATGATGTCTCTCTCTCATGGGCAGGCCAAATTCTCTAGGCAGGGAAAACAGAGAAAAGGGAGGTAACATTGCCCCTTATAACCTCATGAGGGGCAAGATTCCAGATCTGAGCTTTCCTTTTCTAGGCAGAGCAGGATACCCGGGGCTCGGTTGACACCTATTGCTATTTCTAGCCACTGGGGGACCATCGACAGGCTGGGGGATCACACATTAATGTTAAAAAACTCCAAGATTCCTCACAGTGGAGCTGGAGGCCAGGGTGATGCCATCCAGAGTAACTATCTCTTTGGATAATGTTTCACGGAGGGGCTTGGGCCCCAGAACAATAACTTCAGTTTTATCTGAGTTTAACATTAGCAAATTACAGATCATCCAGGTTTTAATGTCCTGAAGGCACATTTGAAGTTTAGCTAACTGATTAGTTTCAACCCGCTTGATCGATGGATATAGTTAAGTATCATCTGCATAACAATGAAAGTTTATTTTTTAGTTTATCGTTTAGTGTTTCCTGATAATCTTGCCAAAAGGAAGCATATATAAAGTATAAAACGGGATTGGACCAAGGACAACTCCTTGTGGGACTCCATGACTAACTAATACTACCAATAAAAACATATGTAGTAGGCCTATAAGTCAGTGCCCTCTTTCTGTAAACTGAAATACTTGATTCACAATTTGTTCAGATGTGAAAACACCAGATATTTACACTGTCAAAGGAATATATGTTCGTTAAGTGTTCTTTGACCAAGTGTTCATCCTTTTCAAAGTGTATCCATTGGTGCGTTCCAGGTCCGGGAATGCTGCTCTCATGTATCCTCGCTTATAGCTCCTCAGAGATTTCTCCTCAATCCCTGTTCCTTACAAATTACACATCTTTTGTTGCAGTGTCTGACTTTGTAAGGTTAACAATGAGCTACAAATGTTTATCAAAACAAGCCGTCCTCCAACCTGGAGAAATAAGATTGGTCTCTAGCAGCAGCCGACTACAACACCAACACAAAAATATCTATTACTTTAATGATTACATAAGATAGTGTCTCCAAACTTATGTTTTAACAGTAAGTGCTGTAGTACAACTAAGAGGAGACAGTTATAATTAAGGTATGTAGAATATCTTTCCTATTTTGCTGTGAGCACGGATTCTTAATCCTGCCTGTTTTTGATTGTCCTGCCTCGCCATGTCCCTAGAAACCAGACCTGCCTTCCGTCCCTGATGCTGAAACGTTTGCTCAATCCTCTGCGGCTGCTCCGTTCCTGATCACAGCTAGTATGAACTGACAGATTGGATAACATGGGCGCCAAAATGAAAATAGCTCCGCTTCACGGGGCTGTGTTTTACGCGTAAAAGAGAGAAAAAGTTCTCCACAGTTCTGCTCTATTTTGTATATTAGCTGGATTTGAAAATGGTTTAGCCTGCTTTATGGGAACCTAATGCATGTTTTACAATATGCTATGTCATTCTAAAAATAACATTAACTGTCAGTGTTGAGGATATATTTTGGCAGATGTACACAGAGACTGAGAAGGTCTTCTATCTGAGCTAACTGTTCTTTTGTCCTTGTCCATAATGCGGCATTTTGCCCCAGACACAAATACACAAGAACACAATCTCTGAAACCTTTTCCACATGCAAAAAAAGGTTGCAGGAATCAGGTTGGCCTGCTTTAAATTAAGATGACAAAGTAGGGAGTTAAGGGAATTATAATTAGCTCCCTGTCCTCCAAAACATGCAAGCTGGAGAGGAAGAGAAATATTGATCTTTCTCACAGCAATGTGTAAAAGTTTATCACGGGTGTTGTTTTTACTCCGCTCTATTTTGGGTCCTCCTTGTCTCTGTGTTCTCTTCCAGTTAAAGGCAGAGCTGGATTTAAAGGTGATGATGGCAAGAACGCGCTCGCTTTGTGTAATGGGGAGATCAGTGAATGACAGCTTTTGTTCTCCTCCCAGCAACTAGAAGAGGGTGTCTGCTGAGGGGAAGGTTTCATCACTGAAAGGACAAGATAGAGTGGGGGGAGGAAAAAAAAGGGAGGACGAAAGGCTTTACATCACACATGCTGGCTATATTTGAAAGTGTGAAATGTGATCACGCAAGGATTATAAAACATGAACATAAAACTACAGGACAAAAAGCTGTCATCGTAAAATTGACAAGAATAAAAAGAGGCATTCAAGGTACTGTGTGTGTGTGTGTGTGTGTGTGTGTGTCTGTGTGTGACATCTCAGCGGAGGACACATGGCTTCCAGCACTGATTGGCTCCTCAGCCTGCTGGGAACAACACATTTGCATTGGCTTGTCCACCAAAAGGGTCAAGACTCAAACTCTTTGTTTTTTCTCCTTCTTGGAGCTGATCAGCCTTTAGGAATATTCATTGACTGCAGAAAACACAGATTCTTTAAAGCCGGTGCCATGCCGATCTGCAGATGTAATTGATATGGTAATGAGGCAGGATTTAGTTGCTGGACGTCCTTGCTTTTCTCCAAAGAGGTTCTTTTTTGAAGATTTCTGTTCTTCCCTCAGGAAACCGTGACAGATAGGTGTTTGATTTGGACAGACTGGCGATGAACCTGCGTGAAATGTGTAAAATTGGTGGTAGTGTTGTTTTGCATTGCTCTTTTTATCAGCAGTGACATAGAGTCAGGCAGTGCTTAATCGTCCCTGCCAATATTTGTGGCCATTGGCCTCAAGGTTGGCAATTTGGCCGTGGCCATCTTGGTTTTTTGAAACTGGACGTGACGGTTTTGCACAGGAGGCTGGAGCTGGGGAGGATGAAGTGGCAAGTGTCACCTATAGAGGGTTTTTCACTGATGTCACGTTCTGGGCAGTAACCCGGGTGCACGGCCATATTGGAGATACTCGGTGTAAACAACTGAACGGAGTATAGTGGAGTATTGTGCAGTTTGGATACTTTAAGTGAATGTAGCCATGTCTAAACAACAGAAAAGCATCCAAGATGCAAAGAAATAAAGGGAAGGACTTGGACCACAAGAAATGGCGCAATATTTCAAGAAATTACAGTTTATTGGCGGTGCGGATCCCTACGAGTTGGCTCTCTCTTCTTTTATCCATGATGACGCGGTGATTCTTCCTTCAGTTGCACATCCTGATATAGCTAGCCATAGACCTGCTTTTCTCACCAAGCCCATACACAGGTGCAGACGTTAAATCCTACAATACAAAGGTTAGGAGGCTTTTAACCAGATGGTGTGTGGATGCCTGAGGGAGACGCAGTACTAAGTCGTTAACGACCGTTATGTTGGGAAGGCCAAAGTAAGTAATGCAATAATGTCTTTAATCAACCTACCCCTAACTGTATGACATCATTGCGATACTGATGTAGCCAAGTGACTCTCAATTGTTTTTTGTTTCATTTCAAAGAGCCCAGTGTTCTATCTACACTGTACACTACCTGAGTGCGTTTGAGTTTTGCTAGCCTTCTTTCCTCTGATAACTTCTGGCAATCCTCTCCACAAAATAATATTTGTCAAATATAATATTCCACAAAAAAAATTCTCGGTCTGACTTATTGGTACAACCTAAAACACGGCAATAATTACCATTTTTCTTGACGACAGTCGGGAGCTACTTTAGTGCCTGTGCATTGTTGTGATGCGGAGTATCTCCAACATGGCAACCTCCGGTCTGATGACGTGTCGTGAAAACCCTCTATAGTTGCAATGGTGCTGCATTAAGCACTAAAGTTGTTTCTAAAGTTTTCTTCTTTAATCGAAATGACACTGGTAGATAGGAAAGCGGGTAGAAAGGAAGACATACAGCAAAAGGGCCACAGGTCAGATTTGAACCCGAGTCCGATGCGGTAAGGACTGAGCTTTGTACACGTGGCGCATGCTGTAGATGAACTACCAGGGCACCCCAAGTTGTAGATTTTCAATCTCTCTGTAGCGAGTCATTCAGTGGAGATGTTGGGTAAAACCAGACTTCTGGGTACTGGTGCCATTTACCTGCATGTACGACAGATAAATAGATCATCTGCAAACTTTCCCTTAACTTAATAGCAAATTTCAAAATCAGAACCATCCATTAGTCAAATGCTGGTGAAGTATGCAGGTGCCTGGTAGAGCCAAACCAACTATGGTAATCTATTGAGTGGCTGGTAAAATTGGAACATTTTCTTGCCATTTGGCTGGTGGATGAGAAAGTTAAGTTTGAACCTTGGTTAACAGTTAACTCAAACGGTAGCTAGATAGCATGGTTGGCAGAACGCTGAATAAGCCTTTTTTTGGCGGACAAATGTTCCAATTAACTTTGATAAAGTAAACTCTGTGAGAGGGTCAAAGTTTAAGACGAAAACAGACAACACCACAAGTTCACAGCTATTTCAATGTACACAGTGCCATGGGTAGAACTGCTGAGCCTCTGTCATGATTGCCAGGTCGGCATGAAGCCACACCCTGAAGCATACCCTGATTTATTGTCAATTTTTAAATAAATGGGAACATCATTTACTAAATGAACTGGATAATTGCAGCTTTAAGGGAATATGAGTAGATAATAAAAATTGTGCACGATGGTAGTTTGGAAAAGATTATTAAGTGAATGAACTCAAAGCACCACACACTGCACCAGTTTATGACTGGATTGACACATTTTTCTACAAACCAAAACCGATCAGATGCCATCAGAACAATTGGAAATAACTTTAATATCGGACCATTCCTTTTAGATTTGGGTTGTGGTCCGACCTCTGAGGCTTTGGCATTGACTGCATCTGCAACGAGCTGACACTCTACAGCTTTTTTTGCATTAGCAATGCCCTCATTGTTCCTCTTTCCCACCTCTCTAACAAGAACTACAACTTCACATTGAGTGAAAGAAATGTGTTTTGTTTTCCTCCCTGTTCATCATGTCGGTATAAATGAATATTAATTTGGGGCGTTTCACTGACAACTATGGGTGTGACATTGAGTCGCCAAAGCTGCGCCACATTTAGAGTTGATTGTGATTTATAAAGTGAAACATGAGTAGGACGTGTCGTGCATCCACGCGGTTTTGTAAATCTGATAATTTCTATGTGTACCCATGTCCTATGTTTTGTCCATATGCCACTGCCACAAATTTGCCGCACAGTTTTATAAATGAGGCTCTTGATCTGCAATCACAAGCACGCTGTATACAGTTCACTGATGTCATCATACTGGATTTTTGAGAATTTAAGTTTGTTGAAATTCAAATTGTCTCTGATATTTTGAACCACTACATGCAAAGCTGCCTAGAGCAGGTTTAAAGTTAAAAAGGTCCTACTAAAATACTAAAGGAACAACAGTCCCTAGTACAGTATATGTGTAGTGTATTCTCACAAAGATGGAGAATTGATAGCACAGCTCTTGGTGTTGTTAATTGGTCCACTAATTGGACCAATTCATTAGTTTAGAATGCATGGAGAGAAACCACAGCCAGACCTGGGAACACTCATTCAATGAAGGCTCCACAGTAAATATATTCTCCCGTCTCCAGTCTACCATATTTAATGTGACACTAGCACTTTATTGCAGATATAAACAAAAAGGCCCAGGGGAATTATGCTGCAGCTTCTATGCATAGGAGTTTGTTACTACAAATATAATATGAGAAAGACTTAGCCAAAGAGTTTAAAAAAAAAAAATTAACTAGTGCACAAAGTAGGTCATGAATTTCAAAAGTGCAGATTACCATATCCACACTCAATCCCATTAATCAACGCTTCCGCAATCGAGTCCCACCAGAGAAAACAATGAATAAGACCATGTTACTTTGAAATTAATCTATTAATCAAATGGCACATGAAGAAGTACCTGCGACACAGAATAGGTGGTGGGACAGCATCCAGGGGGTTGTGAGCAAAACGCATCCCCACCCCCCTTATCTGGGAAACACTGGCAGGGTGGAGGTTTTATTAAGGGTAAGCATTGTGAATTCACTGAATGAAAAAAGAGACATATTATTACACTATAAAGAAAAAACACAAAACAGGTGTGAGTTGATGTTTGGAATTGGTGATTTTAAGGTGTTTTTATGAAACATGTATTCCCATGTGCCCTCCAAGAATTTTTTTACAATTTAACGCAAACTGGAGCCGAAGAAAGAATGGCTAATAGTTATAAGTTGCCACTCATCACAGTTTTCTACACATGTAAAGTAATTGTAATCATCTCATAATTGTGACCATTCTGCTAATCCATGTACATGTACTGTCAAACGGAATCTCGTGGAATAACAAGTTAAATCTGACTAAATATACATTGTGTTTACTAAATACTGTATTTGTCAAACTTGCATATGGGCCGCAGGTTCAGTTATGTTTCATGGTCAAGAACAGAGCATATTTCCTTCCAAACTGTTAGCTCCACCATCACGTGCCTCTTTGTTACTGGTTGGGGCTCTGGGACCAGCCTGATCACATCTTCTGGCCGCTACCAAATAACATTGTCTCCCATAGGCCGGAAGAACTTGTTTTTGCCAATATGACTCATGGTTCTCACCAGAGCACAACCCTCAGGGTCCACATCCGGTATAACGCCAGGGTAAGGATCCCTATCATACCATACCACACATTAACTTCTAATCAGTCCCTCATGCAGCTCTATGATGGTTTGAGATGTGCTGGTAAGTGTGCTTGAACTTGGTGATTCTAATGATAACATGTTCTGTGCTCCTAGTATGTCGACGTTTTTGAGACCAAAACAGTGGCAAGGATGGGGATCTGCACAAAAGCACTAGAGCCAATCTAAAAGAACAAAATGCATTGAAACACTGTGGAGATATGAATAGAAAAAAGTTTAACTCTCATTACAAAGGTGACATATGTGTAGTGATTGAAAACAGGTACGTTTCCAGAACAAACCGGAGCGGGAGGCCACGTACAAATATAAATGGAATTTATTCACAGTTTGCATAGATTAAAAACACTATTAAAAAACAGCGAACAGCGCCAGCGTGGACACAGTAGCGACTTTAAAAAAAGAAAGAAATAAAGTGCAATGGCATTGGCGCAATCACTTGATAGAAATAGCAAAATTTCACTGGAATAATTTAGAGGGTATTAATATGCGTTACAATAAAAGAGCAATATAACAAAATACCACTGCACACTTTAAAACTCAAACCTTAATCACATGCAGGGAATCATAAAAGGCAACACCTCAAACCACACTAGTAAACAATAAGGGGTCTCTAAAGCTATCGTCAGCCTCTAACCAGCCCTAAGATTGAGCCTCGGCCGTAAGCGATATTGCACTTTACCCTTTAATAATGATAATATTTCAAAAGAACAAAACAAACCCAACTAAGCAAAGAAAACAAGTTATAGAAATAAATGCCCATTACTTTAAATTAATGTGGGAAAAAAACAATGACAGAATATTGCACTTGCAGACAGTCCTCTAAAAAAATCAAAAAAACATTAAAACCCTTTCCAGAATATTTTAAAACAATAAATTTGATAGAATGATCGGACAGTCTGCCGTACCTTCAAGTCATATAGGTTTCATGCAGACCCGCAGCATGATTTTAATGTCGTTATGACCGTTACTAGAAAAGGGAAAAACAAAAACAATACACTGAACATTTCTGTTACATGTTTGATAAATTTCATGGTACATAACTTACAATCATTACCTCTGCTCCAAGATTGAGCTCATCTAAATGTCTGAAATGTTTGGCCTGCACGCGTCGCATAC
>NC_045744.1:31428602-31430033 GCF_008692095.1 Etheostoma spectabile | reverse complement strand
CCTTCCTGAACTGCGAGCCGAGAGAGAGAGAGGGCACATTACCTGTGTCCCTAAATAACCACCGTCCTTCACAGGGCCATGATGTCACACCCATTACATATGTGATACCTGACGTATCTCCATGGTTCCTTTGATGGTCAGCAGGCCATCAGGAAGGAGACTATCCATGTCTTTAATTTCCCCCTCGGTGATGTACAATACCGAGCCAATGACCAGTGGTTGGCTGGTTAAGCAGTTGTTCATACAAAACTTTTCCAGTTGGAAAGTCAATGCCTTGGCCACAAGCAAATCTGCCTGCCGCTTAACAGTTGAACCAATTCCATCAGCTGGGCCCTTCCCATGTCCGGCCTCCAGAAAATTCCAGGTCATCTTTTTGGAATCCCAGCTCATACGGTACTCTGCTCAGGAAAAAAGGTTATTTTTTGACCTGTACTGAGTGGTTGGGCCATCACTTATGACATGCAGGGTGGTTGCAGCTGTGTTATGTTGTTTGATGTAGGGAAGCACTTTTTGGGGGGTGAGCCCAGATTGCAGGTGGGGTCATGATGCATTGAGGAACTAATGGTGCAAACAGACACAACACCATTCTTTGTGTGAGCCACACCAGTTTGAAGGCTTACCTGCCAAAATGGCCAGCTTGGATTTCATAGTAAAATTTCCACATGTAATTTTCTGTGAAGTCAATTTGTAGAACAACACTGTCTTCGTCAATTTTTTCTTTTAGTACTCGCAAAGACAGATAGTGGTGTTTTAGGTTGTGAATGTGCTTTCCCATCTTTTTTTTCAGTTGGTTCAACAAGTCATCCAACAGTGTCTTCAAAGTCCCATATACTTTTTCCTTTGTTGTGTGGTGAGCGTTAATCATTTCTTTGGAGACATCTTTATCTTTTTAACTGTCTTCCACAGAGCTTCTCCATTTAAACCACCAGATTTGCTCTACAGCAACAAAGAGGGGAGGGGGGTTTCAATGTACTGTATAAGTGGACACTTCGGTCCATCTCTGGACTCATTGAAGTGCTTGTGATTGACTCCACGCGCAAGTAAACTTTGTTAACGTGACTCCAGTGACTCTTTGTTGTGTTTTGGTGATAATGTTTCTAACGTTACCAAGTGTATTTAGTCTTTGTGTTGTCCTTGTCCTTGGTCAGATCCTTGTAGTGTTTGTGTTTCCTCATGCCTGTCGTGTCTCCCCGTGTCAGTTTGTGACTGATTCCTTGCTCCCTGGATTTCCTTTGGTCTCTAAGTCTGCTTTGTTCTGCTTTTGGTTTTGGATTCCCTGTTCTTGTTTTTTTACACTCTGGATTTAGTTTCTGCCTGCCCCTCTCAGGACTTCCTTTTTTTGTACTTTGCTTTTTATTTAAATAAACCCTCAATCTTATGGGGCGCCGTTTGTAAAGCGGCTCGTGCTGAAAATAACAGCAACATTTTGTC
>NC_045744.1:31420258-31428577 GCF_008692095.1 Etheostoma spectabile | reverse complement strand
ACATTTAGCTTTAAATAATGTTTAAAAACCTGGTATGAAATTTTGAGGGTCACTTTCTTGCACATTTACAACAATATTTGTCAACTTGGAAATATTTTAAATAGTTAAATCCAAATATTAAATGTACACCTAAATGTTAATGTTAATCTATATGCTAAATCTAAATCTAAATGTTAAAATCTAAATCTAAATGTTAATCTAAATCTAAATCTAAATGTTAATCTAAATATTAAATCTAAATCTAAATGTTAATTCTAAATCTAAATGTAAATCTAAATATTAAATTAAATCTAAATGTAAATCTAAATCTAATCTAAATGTTAATCTAAATATTAAATCTAAATCTAAATGTTAAATCTAAATACTAAATGTTAAATCTAAATCTAAATGTAAATCTAAATATTAAATCTAAATCTAAATTATATAACTAAATGTTAAATCTAAATCTAAATCTAAATGTTAAATCAAATGTTCGGGTGAAACTAATATTTAGCTAATATGCAAATTAATGTCGGTAACCGAAGTACCAAAATAAAAGCTCGAGGAGGTCAGTGTATGTTATAGTGTCAAATAACAAATAAAAACCTCTCATTGGGAGATATGGACTCTTGAACTTGGATAACCGTGAAACTAACTACCTAAATAATAAACACAGTTGGGGAAACGTATTTGAAGAGTACTTGAGTTTTTAGTGTCACTTTTATGAATTGGGTGGGAATTATAGCCACTATAGCCAGCCACGGGGGGCTCACTTTGACTGGTCTGTCACGTTCGCTTGCATTAGGTCAGCAAGAGCCTATCCCCGCCCGCCCCGACAAGACACTGGAAATGTCCACGAATCCGCGTAGCCGAGAACACGGCAGAGCCGTCCCGGTGGCTGAAAACTTATTCAACAGCGACAGCAACAGCCTCAGGGCCACCTCGTACGCATGTTTTCTAAATCACGGAGCTAGCAACCCTGTTGTCAAGGCTAACTTAACTAACTAGCTAACGGTAGCTAGCCAGTAGAGATTTGCTACTACTTGACAACAAGACAATGCTAGCTCCGTGATTTGGAAAACATGCTTACCGAGGTGGCCGGGTGGCCCGAGGGCTGTCGCTGTTTAATAGTTTGTAAAGCCACCAGGACGGCTCTGCCATGTTCTCGGCTAACGCTGATCGTTAGACATTTCGCAGAGTGACCATGGCCAACAGTACCGTGCCTTGTCGGGGGCGGGCGGTGATAGGCTTTGCTGACCTTAATGAATGCAACATGACACACCAGTCAAAGTGAGCCCCCCCTCTTGGCTGGCTATAGTGGCTATAATTCCCACACCATTCATAAAAGTGACATTCAAAACTCAAAGTTCAAAGGGGGGGGGGGGCTCACTTTGACTGGTCTGTCATGTTCGATTGCATTAAGGTCAGCAAGAGCCTATCACTTATCACTTATTAAACAGCAACAGCGACAGCCTCGGGGCCACCGCAGGCCACCTCGGTAAGCATGTTTTCCAAATCACGGAGCTAGCATTGTCTTGTTGTCAAGGTAGTAGCAAATCTCTACTGGCTAGCTACCGTTAGCTAGTTTAGTTAAGTTAGCCTTGACAACAGGGTTGCTAGCTCCGTGATTTTGAAAACATGCTTACCGAGGTGGCCCTGAGGCTGTTGCTGTCGCTGTTGAATAAGTTTGTTCAGCCACCGGGACGGCTCTGCCGATGTTCTCGGCTAACGCGGATTCGTTGGACATTTCGCAGTGTCTTGTCGGTGCCTTGTCGGGGGCGGGCGGGGATAGGCTCTTGCTGACCTTAATGCAAGGAACGTGACAGACCAGTCAAAGTGAGCCCCCCGTGGCTGGCTGTGTATAATTCCCACACATTCATAAAAGTGACACTAAAAACTCAAAGTACTTTCAAATACAGTTTTCCCCAACTGTGTTTTATATTTTAGGTAGTTATTTTCACGGTTATCCAAGTTCAAGAGTCATATATCCCAATGAGAGGATTTTTATTCGTTATTTGACACTATAACATACACTGACCTCCTAAGCTTTTATTTTGGTACTTCCGGTTACCGCATTAATTTGCTATTAGTTAAATATTTAGTTTCACCGACAACATTTAGATTTAACATTAGATTAGATTTAGATTTAACATTAGATTTAGATTACATTAGATTAGATTATATTTGATTTAACATTTGATTTAGATTTAGATTTAACATTTAGATTTAGATTTAACATTTGATTTAGATTTAATATTTAGATTTAATATTTAGATTTAGATTTAGATTTAACATTTAGATTTAGATTTAATTTTAGATTAACATTTAGATTAGATTTAGATTAACATTTAGATTTAGATTTATATTTAGTTTAACATTTAGATTTAGATTTAACATTTAGATTTAGATTTAGCATATAGATTTAACATTTAACATTTAGGTGTAACATTTAATATTGGATTAACTATTTAAAATATTTCCAAGTTGACAATATTGTTGTAAAGTGCAAGAAAGTGACCCTCAAAATTTCATACCAGGTTTTAAACATTATTTAAAGCTAAATGTGACAAAATGTGCTGTTTATTTCAGCACGAGCCGCTTTACAAACGGCGCCCATACAATCTCAACTTTGCTGCTCTGCTCTCTGCACTTGGGTCCACCATTTCATGCAACACCTGGCATGTTCTCGTTTGGCATTTCTGTCACAGATTAACACCTTGTTGATTTTCTTCAGGTATCTCTGTCCTTCTTGAGGGACTCTACATATTAAGTGGATCTGATTTCTTCTTTCTCTGTATGATCTCAGAATCAGAATCAGAATCAGCTTTATTGACCGGTATGAGACACATACGAGGAATTTCTTTGGAGCATAGTTGCTCACAATGTGCTTACACATACAAAACAAACAATATAGACACACTAATATATACATATTCTAACAGAACAATGTAGAGAGATGAGTGCAATGAAGAGTCACATAAAAATTGTTTAATGTGGAACATAGTGCAAAGGGTACTGGGATATATAGTATTAAGTTATATAATATGAACAGTATGAACATTATGAACAGTTCTGAAATAGGAAATGAGATGTGACTAAATAATGAATAAGAATGGAGTATGAGAATGAGAATGATGAAATAAATGCAGAGGACAGACTGGACTATGGCTGTGTAGAAGTGGACCAGCAGCTCTTAGGAAGTTGAGCTTCCTGAGCTGGGCAGGAAGTACTCCCTGCTGGGCCTTTTTGATGATGGTGTCTGTGTTGGGCTCCCACTTCAGGTCCTGGGATATGTGGATCCCAAAACCTGAAGGATTCCAAGCAGACACAGGGCTGTTGAGTACGGTGATGGGGGGAAGAGGGGGGGTCTCATCCTCTAGTCCACGATCATCTCCACAGTTTTGAGCATGTTAAGCACAAGGTTGTTCTGACTGCACCAGAGAGCCAGCTGATCCACCTCCCGTCTGTAGGCTGACTCATCACCGTCCCGGATGAGGCCGATGACGGTTGTGTCGTCAGCGAACTTCAGGAGTTTAACAGATGGGTCTCCTGAGGTGCAGTCATTGGTGTAGAGGGAGAAAAGCAGTGGGGAGAGCACACACCCCTGGGGGGCGCAATTGCTGATAGTCCGTGTGCTGGATGTGATGTTCCCCAGCCTCACCTGCTGACTCCTGTCAGTCAGGAAGTTTGTGATCCACTGACAGGTGGAGGCTGGCACAGTGAGCTGGGAGAGTTTGGTGCTGAGGATGTCCGGGATGATGGTGTTGAACGCTGAGCTGAAGTCCACGAACAGGATCCTTGCATAAGCCCCTGGAGAGTCGAGGTGTTGCAGGATGTAATGCAGTCCCAAGTTGACTGCATCATCCACCGACCTTTTAGCCCTGTAGGCAAACTGCAGGGGGTCCAGCAAGGGGACTGTAATGTCCTTCAGGTGGGCCAACACTAGTCTTTCAAAGGACTTCATGACTACAGCTGTCAGGGCGACAGGCCTGTAGTCATTTAGTATGGAGATGGTGGGTTTTTTGGGGACCGGGATGATTGTAGAGCGTTTGAAGCAGGAGGGAATTTCAGATAGCTCAGAGATCTGTTGAAGATCTGAGTGAAGATGGGGGCAGTGGTCTGCACAGATTTTCAGGCGGATGGTGACACACCCATCTGGGCCAGGAGCCTTCTGGTCTTCTGCTCTGGAAGAGCTGGGCACATCATCTCAACCTCTTTGCTGTGTATTCTTGCCATATTTAAGAAGATCCTAAATCATGTCAAACTTGTTATCTTCTTTACCACCAATATTGTAATGGTAATAAATAATAAAATACTCCCTACTGCCTATACTCAATTTATTTTTTTACATTTGAGTTTTAGTATACAGCCAACATGATATTATAGTCTTTACCACCACAATAACCACGGTGGAAATGACATTTCCCCTTTCCCTCAAATCTCATGCTATGTTAGCTTGCTAATATTTGTTTTAGAGTTAGCAATAATTATACACAAATACACATTATCAAATTAAATTTATCCAGTTATTTTTACGTCTATGTGAAATATGAGCTGTTGGAAATGACGACCAATACACATACTCTCGGTTTGACCTTATTTTTCTTCTTTTCATTACCCCCTGTAGAGGTAACCATTTTATCCAGCCATGTGTTCCTCTGAGGAATTTCTGTTGCTATGGTTTACTCAGTATACACAACGAAAGCAATGATCCCAGGATTCTATTTTGTACAGTGTGGTGGAAAGGGTTTACTTTTGAAAATATAGGAAAATAAATATTGCAATATATACTCTGTATTATTGAATAGACATTATTTTATAATTCTTCTTCGAAATCTACATTTTTTTTTTAAATATGTAATTTAGAATTATACGGGGTTAAAGATACAAAGTCTGCCTTAGGGAAAACTGTAAAAAACTGTAAAAACATGCAAAAAGGCCTCATATGATGAAAAAAAAATGATTGAGCCATGATACAGTTTATACAAGTTTCCCTTATGGTGAAGAAGTTCAACAAAAACAAAAAAGAAGAAACGTTTTTATTTTTATTATTTCACCCAGGGAGAAGAAAAGTGCCATGGTTAAAGAATCACCCACAATCTGCCCATTGCACACAGTGATTAAACTACTTAAACAGCCATTTTGTACATATTGTTTCTGTTTCTGAACATGTTATTTATCATATAATGTTTAATATGTTTGTTTGTATGTATCACCAGGCAAATTTCACGTGGCAATAAAACTCCTTCTGATTCTGATAGGTAGTGCGTAAGTTTAGGGAAAGTCTGACAACTTTTGTGCTGGCCTACATGCAGATGGATGGCGGCAGTACCCGGAGGTCGGTTTACCGCTGCATAAAACTCCACTGGATGACTTGCTTCAGAAAAAACTATTTGGCAACTTTCCACCTTTAGGGGTTGACTTAGCACAGCACCACTGCAACCATAAACAACAAGGCTTGGTCGCCTCATCCAATCCAGCTCTGCCTTCTCATCAAAATTGTCACGTCTGGTTTCAACAACGTTGTAGTTTATGGCACAAACGAGGAGTTGGGGGTGTAAGGGTTCTGGAGGAGAAATTCAGAGGGCACCAAAGGGATGGGTGGCTTGGACATGGCAGAAGGAGGTGTTCAATGGCTCAACAGGCACTTAATGAAGCATACTGACTCCTGTCCTACCACCATGTGCCACTGTGACAAAAGACTCTCAATGCTTGACGTAACCTGTTCTCTGTACACTAAAGTGCTGTAATAATCATAATTTAGCATAGTTTGATTGCAAATAAAACCCAGTCGTGCGCGAAGTAAAAGGGGACTTGTGCAAATTGTATTATATAGTATGCTAATGTGGCAATGAGATGTCCATTTAAGAATACCTACGCAAACAGATTATAAAATCATTCAAGTCTGTAGAGAGGTTTAAACTGATGGAGAGTTTTGAGACTCAAACTGGCTCGGCTCCGCCTCTCCCCAGGTCTGTCGCGCAGGCACAAAGCATTTTAAAGGGGAGGAAGACAGAGACATCAGAGGCGAGTAAGTGATGATGTTTAAACTTCTAATATAGGCTCCTGTATCTTTAGAACTGCCTGCTATAGGAAGAAGATACTCTGTGTTCACCCTAAACCCTTCTTAAACCCTCAGAAAAGACAATCTGATTCCATCTGCAGAGACAGAGAGAGGAGTAAGCAGGGGGTTAGAAGGCCAGGTCGATACTTTGTCTGGGCTCCATATTTCGTATGGTCTTATAAGATGGGTTGTATAAGAACTGTGCTGCTACACATAGTTTGGATTAAACTACATAGAAAAATTATCAATAAACTAGCCTAGTTTTTTAGAAAAAAAAATCTGAATTATCAGAATTGATCCATTTGGTCGATAACATTTGAAAAGGCGAGAGTGTCGCGGGTGGTGTCATCGGGCCATGCCAAGTAGTGAGGTGAGTGAAGCCACCATGCTGTTGTGATAATGCTCAAAGTGTCTAAAAACGTTAAGGAGGAGGGCAGTGAGACACGCTGACAGGACTTATTGTATCATGCATTGGGAAAGAACAAACAGCAGCTGAACTTAGAGCAGACTGTTGTACAGAGGTGAGACAATGTTATGTGTGTGTGGTGTGTGTGTGTGTGTGTGTGTGTGTGGTGTGTGTGTGTGTGGTGTGTTGTGTAACAAATGAATTAATGGAGTATTTGTGGGCTGTTTACTCTGATGTAGCTTTGCTAATGGCTCAACCCTCCTGTGTCCTTGGGTCAAATTTGCCCCTTTCCAAAAAGTTCTATGTCAGAAATTTGGGGTCTTTCAAACTAATGTCCCAAAAGTAAACTTGGATGGTTCCCAACTGTTCTCACATGTTAAATAATAAATCAGTTCAATACTTTCATGATTGATGTTTTTTGTCATTTTTTTAGCTTTAGAGAAAAAGAACTTATAAGAAAGTGTAAAAAAAAAGAAAAATGTGACAAAAAATTGAAAAGATTCGAAAAAAGTAAAAATGCTCAAATAAGTGACAAATCAAAGGTTTGTAGCATACCCCTCGAAGATGGTCTGACGCTTACTGATGATTTAAGTTTCATGGGAAACCCAAACCAACGCTAAGAGTGGTTACAAAAGAAACAGACAAACAGACACAAACAATGCATTAGCTACATTACATGTAGATTTAGAGATTAGCGTTAGCATAGTTTTGTTACTAGCTTAACAATTGGCATTAGCCTATTAAACAAACGAAGAAACCGCTACAGTTCTTTAAAACTACCTAAACACCACTAACATAATTTTCAGTATTATGATAAATACTAACCTTGTGCCTTCTCGAAGGGGCGCTAAAACATTTAATATTAACTTTGTGGCCGTTACTGTTATTTTATCGTTACATACAAGCAGGAAACTGGTTGACGTGCAGCGGGTGACTTTTAAAATAAAAAGCCATTTATTTAGAACACGGAAGAAGACCACAAAAGCTATTCCTCATAAAGATAAAAACTACCCAATGGGGTATATCTTACACTCCCACCAAATTATGAGGTTTTACTGAAACCAACCATGAAACTAAGAAGAATTTTCATATGATGGCAGTGAGTGTTCCTTAACAGCAAGGGATTAAGAAGCTTTCTAACAAAAGACACTAAAATTCGCACTGGGCGTCAACCATGGAAGTTTTCCAAGACGCTAACTTTCTTATTTAATTCTTATCTCACCAATGAGATTTCACCTATCCTTACAAGCCCATCATACCTCTGACAGTCCTAAACCCTAGCGAGTTTTACATCAATTGGGCAAAAAAGTTCAATCTGTTGGCGCACTATGTCCACCTACTAGTAGGGTCCTCATCGGCGAGTGCCAACGCTGGCCTTACGGTGAGTGGAAGATACTCACGCGTTCGTTTTCCGCGAATCCAAAACTGCTCTGCGAGTATTGATTACTGCACACGCGACAGGGCCATTTTTCTCCTACAAGTCCGCTTGGGGAATTTGCAGGGGAGGCAGTGCTGGCTGGATGGAATGTGGATCAGCGGGTTGGGGGTGTGAGTGGTTCTAGGCTCTTGTAGGCAAAATGTTGCTGTTATTTTCAGCACGAGCCGCTTTACAAACGGCGCCCCATACAATCTCAACTTTTGCCTGCCTGCTCTCTGCACTTGGGTCCACCATTTCATGCAACACCTGGCATGTTCTCGTTTTGGCATTTCTGTCACAGATTTAACAACACCTTGTTGATTTTTCTTCAGGTATCTCTGTCCTTCTTGAGGGACTCTACATATTTAAGTGGATCTGATTCTCTTCTTTCTCTGTATGATCTCAGAATCAGAATCAGAATCAGCTTTATTGACCAGGTATGAAGACACATAC
>NC_045744.1:31420153-31420248 GCF_008692095.1 Etheostoma spectabile | reverse complement strand
TTCCTTTGGAGCATAGTTGCTCACAATGTGCTTACACATACAAAACAAACAATATAGACACACTAATATATACATATTCTAAACAGAAACAATGT
>NC_045744.1:31420032-31420143 GCF_008692095.1 Etheostoma spectabile | reverse complement strand
GAGTGCAATGAAGAGTCCAATAAAAATTGTTTAAATGTGGAACATAGTGCAAAGGGTACTGGGATATATAGTATTAAGTTATTATAATATGAACAGTATGAACATTATGAA
>NC_045744.1:31416237-31420022 GCF_008692095.1 Etheostoma spectabile | reverse complement strand
CTGAAATAGGAAATGAGAATGATGACTAAATAATGAATAAGAAGTGAGATATGAGAATGAGAATGATGAATAAATGCAGAGGACAGACTGGACTATGGCTGTGTAGAAGTGGACCAGCAGCTCCTTAGGAAGGTTGAGCTTCCTGAGCTGGCGCAGGAAGTACATCCTCTGCTGGGCCTTTTTGATGATGGTGTCTGTGTTGGGCTCCCACTTCAGGTCCTGGGATATAGTGGATCCCAGAAACCTGAAGGATTCCACAGCAGACACAGGGCTGTTGAGTACGGTGATGGGGGGAAGAGTGGGGGGTCTCATCCTCTAGTCCACGATCATCTCCACAGTTTTGAGCATGTTAAGCACAAGGTTGTTCTGACTGCACAGAGAGCCAGCGATCCACCTCCGTCTTAGGCTGACTCATCACCGTCCGGATGAGGCCGATGACGGTTGTGTCGTCACGAACTTCAGGAGTTACAATGGGTCTCCTGAGGTGCATCATTGGTGTAGAGGGAGAAAAGCAGTGGGGAGAGCACACACCCCTGGGGGGCGCAATTGCTGATAGTCCGTGTGCTGGATGTGATGTTCCCCAGCCTCACCTGCTGACTCCTGTCTGAGTTTTTAGGGTCACTTTTATGATGGTGTGGGAAATTATACCGCCACTATATTGCCAGCCACGGGGCTCCTTTTGACTGTCTGTCAACGTCGCATGCATTAGAGTCCGCAGAGCCTATCCCCGCCCGCCCCCGAACAAGACACTGGCTAAATTTCCAAAACAAAAACGATCCGCGTTACCAGAACATCGGCAGAGCCGTCCCGGTGGCTTACCAACTTCATTTCAAGCAAGACAGCCAGCAGTACCTCAGGCCTCACCCGGTTAAGCATTTTTTCTAAACACGGAGCTACAACCCTGTTGTCAAGGCTAACTTCAACTAACTGCTAACGGTAGCTAGCCATTAGAGTTTGCTAGCTACCTTGACAAACAAGACAATCTTCTAGTCCGTGATTTGGAAAACGCTTACCGATGTGCGCTGCGGTGGCCCGGGCTGTCGCTGTTTATTGGTTTAAGTTATAACAGCCAACCAGGACGCTCTGCCATGTTCTCGGCTAACCTGATTCGTTAGACTTTGCAGCAGTGACCATGGCCAACAGTACCTCGTGCCTTGTCGGGGCGGGCGTTGATAGGCTCTGCTGACCTAATGCAATCGAACTGCAGACCAGTCAAAGTGACCCCCCTCTTGGCTGGCTATAGTGGCTATAATTCCCACACCATTCTAAAGTGACATTCAAAACTCAAAGTTCAAAAGGGGGGGGGGGGGGGGGGGGGGCTCCTACTTGAACTGGTCGTCATGTTCGTTGCATTAAGGTCATTCAAGAGCCTATCACTTATACTTATTAACACGCAACAGCACAGCCTCCGGGGCCACCGCAGGCCACCTCGGTAAGCATGTGTTTCCAAATCACGGAGCTAGCATTGTCTTGTTGTCAAGGTAGTAGCAAATCTCTACTGGCTAGCTACCGTTAGCTAGTTTAGTTAAGTTACCTTCAACAGGGTTGCTAGCTCCGTGATTTGAAACATGCTTACCGAGGGGGCCCGAGGCTGTTGCTGTCGCTGTTGAATAAGTTTGTTCAGCCACCGGGACGGCTCGCCGAGTTCCTCGGCTAACGCGGATTCGTTGGACATTTCGCAGTGTCTTGTCGTGCCTTGTCGGGGCGGCGGGGATAGGCTTTGCTGACCTTAATGCAAGGCGAACGTGACAGACCAGTCAAAGTGAGCCCCCCGTGGCTGGCTGTGGCTATAATTCCACACCATTCATAAAGTGCACTAAAAAACTCAAAGTACTCTTCAAATACATTTTCCCCAACTGTGTTTATTATTTTAGGTAGTTATTTCACGGTTTCCAAGTTCAAGATCCATATATCCCAATGAGAGGATTTTTATTTCGTTATTGACACTATAACATACACTGACCTCCTCAAGCTTTTATTTTGGTACTTCCGGTTACCGACATTAATTTGCTTTAGTTAATATTTGTTTTCACCCGAACATTTAGATTAACATTAGATTTGATTTAGATTTAACATTTAGATTTAGATTTAACATTTAGATTGTTTAATTTCGAATTTAAATTTAGATTAGATTTGATTTAACATTTAATTTAGATTAACATTTAGATTTAGATTTATATTTAGATTTATATTTTAGATTTAGATTTAGATTTAACATTTATATTTAATTTAATATTTAGATTTAACATTTCATTTGATTTAGATTTAGCATTTAGATTTAGATTTAATATTTAGATTTAACATTTAAGATTTAGATTTAACTTTAGATTTAGATTTGCATATAGATTTAACATTAACATTTAGGTGTAACATTAATATTTGGATTTAACTATTTAAAATATTTCCAAGTTGACAATATTGTTGTAAATGGTCAAGAAAGTGACCCTCAAAATTTCATACCATTTTTTAAACATTATTTAAAGCTAAATGTGACAAAATGTTGGTTATTTTCAGCACGAGCCGCTTTCAAACGGCGCCCCATACAATCTCACTTTTGCCTGCCTGCTCTCTGCACTTGGTCCACCATTTCATGCAACACCTGGCCTGTTTCTCGGTTTTGGCATTTCTGTCACAGATTTACAACACCTTGTTGATTTTCTTCAGGTATCTCTGTCCTTCTTGAGGGACTCTACATATTTAAGTGGATCGGATTTCCTTCTTTCTCTGTATGATATCTCAGAATCAGAACCAGAATCAGTCTTTATTGACCAGTATGAAGACACATACGAGAAATTTTCCTTGGAGCATAGTTGCTCACAATGTGCTTACATACAAAACAACAATATAGACACACTAATATATACATATTCTAAACGAAACAATGTAGAGAGATGAGTGCAAGAAGATTCCAATAAAAATTGTTTAAATGTGGACATAGTGCAAAGGGTACTGGGATAATAGTATTAAGTTATTATAATATGAACAGTATGAACTTATGAACAGTTCTGAATAGGAAATAGAATGATGACTAAATAATGAATAAGATGAGATATGAGAATGAGAATGATGATAAATGCAGAGGACAGACTGGACATGCTGTGTAGAAGTGGACCAGCAGCTCCTTAGGAAGGTTGAGCTTCCTGAGCTGGCGCAGGAAGTACATCCCTGCTGGGCCTTTTTGATGATGGTGTCTGTGTTGGGCTCCCACTTCAGGTCCTGGATATAGGATCCCAGAAACCTAAGGAATTCCACAGCAGACACAGGGCTGTTGAGTACGGTGATGGGGGAAGAGTGGGGTTCTCATCCTCTATTCGCACGATCATCTCCACAGTTTTGAGCATGTTAAGCACAAGGTTGTTCTGACTGCACCCAGAGAGCCAGCGATCCACCTCCGTCTGTAGGCTGACTCATCACCGTCCCGGATGAGGCCGATGACGGTTGTGTCGTCGCGAACTTCAGGATTTAACATGGGGTCTCCTGAGGTGCAGTCATTGTGTAGAGGAGAAAGCAGTGGAGAGCACACACCCCTGGGGGCGCAATTGCTGATAGTCCGTGTGCTGGATGTGATGTTCCCCAGCCTCCCTGCTGACTCCTGTCAGTCAGTGAAGTTTGTGATCCACTGACAGTGGAGCTGGCACAGTGAGCTGGGAGTTTGGTGCTGAGGATGTCCGGATGATGGTTTGAACGCTGAGCTGAAGTCCACGAACAGGATCCTTGCATAAAGCCCCTGGAGAGTCGACGGTTGGCAGATGTATGCAGTCCCATGTTGACTGCATCATCCCACC
>NC_045744.1:31416109-31416212 GCF_008692095.1 Etheostoma spectabile | reverse complement strand
ACCGACCTTTTAGCCCTGTAGGCAAACTGCAGGGGGTCCAGCAAGGGGACTGTAATGTCCTTCAGGTGGGCCAACACTAGTCTTTCAAAGGACTTCATGACTA
>NC_045744.1:31415954-31416099 GCF_008692095.1 Etheostoma spectabile | reverse complement strand
GGCGACAGGCCTGTAGTCATTTAGTATGGAGATGGTGGGTTTTTTGGGGACCGGGATGATTGTAGAGCGTTTGAAGCAGGAGGGAATTTCAGATAGCTCCAGAGATCTGTTGAAGATCTGAGTGAAGATGGGGGCCAGCTGGTCT
>NC_045744.1:31396737-31415929 GCF_008692095.1 Etheostoma spectabile | reverse complement strand
GCCTCATATGGGTGTGTCACCATCCGCCTGAAAATCTGTGCAGACCAGCTGGCCCCCATCTTCACTCAGATCTTCAACAGATCTCTGAGCTATCTGAAATTCCCTCCTCTTCAAACGCTCTACAATCATCCCGGTCCCCAAAAACCACCCACCATCTCCATACTAAATGACTACAGGCCTGTCGCCTGACAGCTGTAGTCATGAAGTCCTTTGAAAGACTAGTTGTTGCCCACCTGAAGGACATTACAGTCCCCTTGCTGGACCCCCTGCAGTTTGCCTACAGGGCTAAAGGTCGTGGGATGTACAGTCAACTTGGGACTGCATTACATCCTCAACACCTCGACTCTCCAGGGCTTATGCAAGGATCCTGTCGTGGATTCAGCTCAGCGTTCAACACTCATCCCGGACATCCTCAGCACCAAACTCTCCCAGCTCACTGTGCAGCCTCCACCTGTCAGTGGATCACAAACTTCCTGACTGACAGGAGTCAGCAGGTGAGGCTGGGGAACATCACATCCAGCACACGGACTATCAGCAATTGCGCCCCCCAGGGTGTGTGCTCTCCCCACTGCTTTTCTCCTCTACACCAATGACTGCACCTCAGGAGACCCTCTGTTAACTCCTGAAGTTCGCTGACGACACAACCGTCATCGGCCTCATCCGCGGACGTGTGATGAGTCAGCCTACAGACGGGAGGTGGATCCTCTGGCTCTCTGGGTGCAGTCAGAACAACCTGTGCTTAACATGCTCAAACTGTGGAGATGATCGTGGACTAGAGGATGAGACCCCCCCTCTTCCCCCCATCACCGTACTCAACAGCCCTGTGTCTGCTGGAATCCTTCAGGTTTTGGGATCCACTATATCCCAGGACCTGAAGTGGGAGCCCAACACAGACACCATCATCAAAAAGGCCCAGCAGGGAGATACTTCCTGCGCCAGCTCAGGAAGCTCAACCTTCTAAGAGCTGCTGGTCCACTTCTACACAGCCATAGTCCAGTCTGTCCTCTGCATTTATTTCATCATTCTCATTCTCATACTCACATTCTTATTCATTATTTAGTCCATCTCATTTCCTATTTCAGAACTGTTCATAATGTTCATACTGTTCATATTATATAACTTAATACTATATATCCCAGTACCCTTTGCACTATGTTCCACATTTAAACAATTTTTATGTGACTCTTCATTGCACTCATCTCTCTACATTGTTCTGTTTAGAATATGTATATATTAGTGTGTCTATATTGTTTGTTTTGTATGTGTAAGCACATTGTGAGCAACTATGCTCCAAAGAAAATTCCTCGTATGTGTCTCATACCGGTCAATAAAGCTGATTCTGATTCTGATTCTGAGATCATACAGAGAAAGAAGAAATCAGATCCACTTAATATGTAAGTCCCTCAAGAAGGACAGAGATACCTGAAGAAAATCAACAAGGTGTTTAATCTGTGACAGAAATGCCAAACGAGAACATGCCAGGTGTTGCATGAAATGGTGGACCCAAGTGCAGAGAGCAGAGCACAAAGGTTGAGATTGTATGGGCGCCGTTTGTAAACGGCTCGTGCTGAAATAACAGCACATTTTGTCACATTTAGCTTTAAATAATGTTTAAAAACCTGGTATGAAATTTTGAGGGTCACTTTCTTGCACTTTACAACAATATTGTCAACTTGGAAATATTTTAAATAGTTAATCCAAATATTAATGTTACACCTAAATGTTAAATGTTAAATCTATATGCTAAATCTAAATCTAAATGTTAAATCTAAATCTAAATGTTAAACTAAATATAAATCTAAATCTAAATGTATAATCTAAATCTAATCTAAATATGTAATCTAAAATTAAATTAAATCTAAATGTTAAATCTAAATCTAAATCTAAATATTAAATCTAAATATTAAATCTAAATCAAATGTTAAATCTAAATCTAAATGTTAAATCTAAATCTAAATCAAATGTTAAATCAAATATTAATCTAATCTAAATTTAATCTAAATCTAATGTTAAATCTAAATCTAATCTAATGTTAAATCTAAATGTTGTCGGGTGAAACTAAATATTTAACTAATAGCAAATTAATGCGGTAACCGGAAGTACCAAAATAAAAGCTTGAGGAGGTCAGTGTATGTTATAGTGTCAAATAACGAATAAAAATCCTCTCATTGGGATATATGACTCTGAACTTGGATAACCGTGAAATAACTACCTAAAATATAAAACACAGTTGGGGAAAACTGTATTTGAAAGTACTTTGAGTTTTTAGTGTCACTTTATGAATGTGTGGGAATTATACACAGCCAGCCACGGGGGGCTCACTTTGACTGGTCTGTCACGTTCGCTTGCATTAAGGTCAGCAAGGCCTATCCCCCCGCCCCCGACAAGCACCGACAAGACACTGCGAAATGTCCAACGAATCCGCGTTAGTCCGAGAACATCGGCAGAGCCGTCCCGGTGGCTGAACAAACTTATTCAACAGCGACAGCAACAGCCTCAGGGCCACCTCGGTAAGCATGTTTTCAAATCACGGAGCTAGCAACCCTGTCAAGCTAACTTAACTAAACTAGCTAACGGTAGCTAGCCAGTAGAGATTTGCTACTACCTTGACAACAAGACAATGCTAGCTCCGTGATTGGAAAACATGCTTACCGAGGTGGCCTGCGGTGGCCCCGAGGCTGTCGCTGTTGCTGTTTAATAAGTGATAAGTGATAGGCTCTTGCTGACCTAATGCAATCGAACATGACAGACCCAGTCCCAAGTGAGCCCCCCCCCCCCCCCCCCCCCCCTTTGAACTTTGAGTTTTGAATGTCACTTTTATGATGGATGTGTGGGAATTATAGCCACTATAGCCAGCCAAGAGGGGGGCTCACTTTGACTTGTGTCATTGCATTCGTTAAGGTCAGCAAGCCTATCACCGCCCGCCCCGACAGGCACGGTACTGTTGGCCATGGTCACTTGCGAATGTCTAACGAATCAGCGTTAGCCGAGAACATGGCAGAGCCGTCCTGGTGTGCTTACAAACCTATTAAACAGCGACAGCCTCGGGCCACCGCAGGCCACCTCGGTAAGCTGTTTTCCAAATCACGGAGCTAGATTGGTCTTGTTGTCAAGGTATTAGCAAATCTCTACTGGCTAGCTACCGTTAGCAGTTAGTTAAGTTAGCTTGACAACAGGGTTGCTAGCTCCCGTGATTTAGAAAACATGC
The DNA here is from genome assembly GCF_008692095.1 of Etheostoma spectabile. NCBI lineage: Eukaryota > Metazoa > Chordata > Actinopteri > Perciformes > Percidae > Etheostoma > Etheostoma spectabile. The sequence goes on along the minus strand of NC_045744.1, from coordinate 31,412,721 downwards.
TTAACCGAGGTGGCCCTGAGGCTGTTGCTGTCGCTGTTGAATAAGTTTTTCAGCCACCGGGACGGCTCTGCCGATTGTTCTCGGCTAACGCGGATTCGTTTGTGACTTTCGCAGTGCTTGTCGGGGCGGGCGGGGATAGGCTCTTGCGACCTAATGCAAGCGAACGTGACAGACCAGTCAAAGTGAGCCCCCCGTGGCTGGCTATAGTGGCTATAATTCCCACCCACATTCATAAAAGTGACACTAAAACACTCAAGTACTCTTCAACAATACGTTGTCCACAACTGGTGTTTATTATTTAGGTAGTGAGTTTCACGTTATCCAAGTTCAAGAGTCCTATCTCCCAATGAGAGGATTTTTATTTGTTATTTGACACTATTAACATTCACTGACCTCCTCGAGCTTTTATTTTGGTACTTCGGTTACCGACATTAATTTGCATATTAGCTAAATATTAGTTTCACCGAACATTGATTTAACATTTAGATTTAGATTTAGATTTAACATTTAGATTACATTTAGATTTACGATTTAATATTTAGATTACATTTAGATTTAGATTTAACATTATATTTAGATTTAACATTTAAGATTTAGATTTAATATTTAGATTAACATTTAGATTAGATTTAAGATTTACATTAGATTTAATTTATATTTAGATTTAGCATTTAGATTTAGACTTAACATTTAGATTTAGATTTACATATTTAGATTAACATTTAGATTTAGATTTAGATTTAACATTTAGATTTAGATTTCGTTAACATTTAGATTTAGATTTAGCATATAGATTTACATTTAACATTAGGTGTAACATGTAATATTTGGATTTAACTATTTAAAATATTTCCAAGTTGACAAATATGGTTGTAAATGTGCCAAGAAAGTGCACCCTCAAAATTTCATACCAGGTTTTAAACATTATTTAAAGCTAAATGTGACAAAATGTTGCTGTTATTTCAGCACGAGCCGCTTTACAAACGGCGCCCCATAAGATTGAGGGTTTATTTAAATAAAAAGCAAAGTACAAAAAAGGTAAGTCCTGAGATGGGGCAGGCAGAAACTATCCCAGTGTAAAAAAAACAAGAACAGGGATCCAAACCAAAAGCAGAACAAAGCCCGACTTAGAGACCAAAAGAAATCCAGGGACAAGGAATCAGTCACAAACTGACACGGGGGAACGCACAGGCATGAGGAAACACAAACACTACAAGGATCTGACAAGGACAAGGACAACACAAAGATAAATACACTTGGTAACGTAGAAACATTATCACCAAAACACAACAAAGAGTCACTGAGTCACGTTAACAAAGTTTACTTGCGCTGGGATCAATCACAAGCACTTCAATGAGTCCAAGATGGACCGAAGTGTCCACTTATACAGTACATTGAACCCCCCTCCCCTCTTGTTGCTGTAGAGCAAATTCTGGTGGTTTAAATGGAGAAGCTCGTGGAAGACAGTTAAAAAGATAAAGATGTCTCCAAGAAATGATTAACGCTCACCACACAACAAAGAAAAGGTATATGGGACTTTGAAGACACTGTGGATGCTTGTTGAACAACCTGAAAAAAAAGATGGGAAGCACACATTCACAACCTAAACACCACTACTGTCTTTGCGAGTACTAAAAGAAAAAACATGACGAAGACAGTGTTGTTCTACAAATTGACTTCCCAGAAAATTACATGTGGAAATTTTACTATGAAATCCCAAGCTGGCCATTTTGGCAGGTAAGCCTTCAAACTGGTGTGGCTCACACAAAGAATGGTGGTTTGTCTGTTTGCACCATTAGTTCCTAATGCATCATGACCCCACCTGCAATCTGGGCTCACCCCCCAAAAAGGTGCTTCCCACTCAAACAACATTAACACACAGCTGCAACCACCTGCATGCATAAGTGATGGCCCAACCACTCAGTAAGGTCAAAAATAACCTTTTTTCCACAGAGTACCGTATGAGCGGGATTCCAAAAAGATGACCTGGAATTTTCTGGAGGCCGGACATGGGAAGGGCCCCACTGATGGATTGGTTCAACGTTAGCGGCAGGCAGATTTGCTTGTGGCCAAGGCATGACTTTTCCAACTGGAAAAGTTTTGTATGACAACGCTTAACCAGCCAACCATGGTCATTGGCTCGGTATTGTACATCACCGAGGGGGAAATTAAAGACATGGATAGTCTCCTTCCGATGGCCTGCTGACCATCAAAGGAAACATGGAGATACGCAGGTACACATATGTATGGGTGTGACATCATGGCCCTGAAGGACGGTGGTATTATGACACAGGTAATGTGCCCTCTCTCTCTCTCGGCTCGCAGTTCAGGAAGGGTAGCGGAGTGTATGCGACCGCGTGCAGGCCAACATCGACATTTAGATGAGCTCAATCTTGGAGCAGAGGTAATGATTGTAAGTTTGTACCATGAATTTATCAACATGTAACAGAATGTTCAGCGTATTGTTTTGTTTTTCCCTTTTCTAGTACGCGTCATAACGACATTAAAATCAGACGCGGGTCTGCATGAAACCTATATACTTGAGCAGGTACGACAGACTGTCCGATCATTCTATCAATTATGTTTTAAAATATTTCTGGAAAGGGTTTTTAATGTTTTTTTGTGATTTTTTAGTCCCAGGACGTCTGCAAGTGCAATATTTGTCTGTTTTTTTCCCACATTAATTTAAAGTAATGGGCATTATATTTCTATAACTTGTTTTTTTGCTTAGTTGGTTTTGTTTTGTTCTTTTGAAATATCTAGATCATTATTAAAGGGTAAAGTGCAATATGATCCGCGGGCCGAGGCTCATCTTAGGCTGGTAGAGGCTTAACCCCCCCGCCCCCATACGCTTTTAGACCCCTTATGTTTACAGTGTGGTTTGACGGTGTTGCCTTTTATGATTCCCTGCATGTTGATTAAGGTTTGAGGTTTAAGTGTGCAGTGGGTATTTTGTTATATTGCTCTTTAAGTGTGTCATGCACCATATAATACCCCTCTAAATTATTCCACGTGAAATGTTAAGCTATTCTATCACGTGATTGCGCCAATGCCAATGCCACTTTATTCTTTCTTTTTATTAAAGTCGCTACTGCTGGTCCCCGCTTGGCGGCTTTCGCTGTTTTTTTAATGATTGTTTTAATCTAGGCAAACTCGTGAACCAATCCATTTAATTTGATAGCGTGGCCTCCCCGCCTCCGGTGTTGTTCTGGAACGTACCTGGTTTTCAACACCTACACAGTATGTCCACCTGTTGAATGAGAGTTAAACTTTTTTCTATTATTCCTCCACAGTGTTTCCATGCATTTTGTTCTTTAGATTGGCTCAGTGCTTTTGTTGCAGATCCACCATCCTTGGCCACTTTTTTGGTCTCAAAAAACGTCGACATACTAGGAGACAAGAACATTTTCATTAGAATCACCAAGTTCAAGCAACACCTTACCGACATCTCAACCATCATAGAGCTGCGTGAGGGACTGATTATGAAGTTAATGTTGGTATTGGTATATAGGGAATCCTTACCCTGGCGTTTTATACGATTGCCCTGAGGGTTTTGCTCGTTGAGAACCATGAGTCATATTGGCAAAAACAAGTTCTCTTTCCGGCCTATGGGAGACAATGTATTTTGGGTAGCGCCATAATATTTATCAAGGCTGGGCCCAGAGCCCCAACCATTAACAAGAGGCACGTTATGGTGATCGAAACAGTTTGGAGGAAATAGCTCTGTCTTGACCAATTGAACATAACTGAACCTGCGGCCCATATGCACTTTTGACAATAACATATTTAGTAACACAATGGATATGTAGTCAATTAAACTTGTGTGTATTTCCAAACGAGATTCCGGTTTGACATTACATTTACATGGATTAGCAGAATGGTCCCCCAATTGTGAGATGTTACATTACTTTACATGTGTATAAAACTGTGATGAGTGCAACGTAGACTATTAGCCAGGCTTTTCTTCGGCTCAGTTTGCGTTTAAATTGTAACACAAATTCTTGAGGGACATGGAAACATGTTTCATAAAAAACACCTTAAATCAACCATTCCAAACATCAACTTCAACACCTGTTTTGTGTTTTTTCTTATAGTGTAATAAGTGTCTCTTTTTCATTCAGAGTGAATTCACATGCGTACCTTAATAAAACCTCCACCTCTGCCAGTGTTTCCCAGCTAAGGGGGTGGGGTGGCGTTTTGCTCACAACCCCCTGGAATGCTGTCCCCGCCACCTATTCTGTGTCGCAGTACTTCTTCCTGTGCACATTTGATTAATAGATTAATTTCAAAGTAACATGTCTCTTCATTGTTTTCTCTGGTGTGATCGATTGCGGAAGCGTTTGATAATGGAATTGAGTGTGGATATGGTAATCTGCACTTTTGAAATTCATGAGACCTACTTTGTGCACTATTTAAGTTTTTTTTTTACTCTTTGGCTAATTCTTTTCTCATATTATATTGGTATTAACAACACTCCTATGCCTAGAAAGCTGCAGCCTATCCCTGGGCCTTTTTTGTTTTATATCTGCAATAAAGTGCTTAGTGTCACATTAAATATGTAGACTGGAGACGGGAGCATAATATTTACTGTGGAGCCTTCAGTGATGAGTGTTCCAGGTCTTGCTGTGTTTCCCCTCCATGCATTCTAACTGATTAATCGGTCCAATTAGTGGGACCAATTAACCACACAAGAGCTGGCTATCAATTCTCCATCTTTGTACTACCCTACCATATCCTGTACTAGGGATTCTGTTGTTCCTATATTTTAGTAGGGACCTTTTACTTTAACCTGCCTAGCAAGCTTTGCAGTAGTGTCAACTATCAGAGACATTTGAAGTTTCACAAACTGTAAATTCCAAAAATCATTATGATGACATCAGTGAACTGTATACCAGCGTGCTTTGTGATTGCAGATCAAGAGCCTCATTTATAAACCTGTGCGGCAAAATTTGTGCAGTGGCATATGGACAAAACATAGACTGGGTACACATAGATATTATCAGATTTACAAACCGCGTGGATGCACGACACGTCTACTCATTTTCACTTTATAAATCACATCAACTGTCTAACTGTGGCGCAGCTTTGGCGACTCATGCACAACCCATAGTTGTCAGTGAACCCCCCCAAATTAATATTCATTATACCGACATGATGAATCGGGAGAAAACAAAACACGATTTCTTTCACACTCAATGTGAAGTTGGTAGTTCTTTGTTATAGAGGTGGGAAAGAGGAAGCAATGAGGCATTGCTAATGCAAAAAAAAGCTGTAGAGTGTCAGCTCGTTTCCAGATGCGTCATGCAAAGCGCTCCGAGGTCGGACCACAACCCAAATCTAAAAGGAATGGTCCGATCTTCGTTATTTCCAATTGTTCTGATGCTCTGATCGTTTTGGTTTGTAGAAAAATGTTCAATCCAGTCATAACTGGTTGCCGTGTGTGTTCTTTGAGTCATTCCCTTCATATGCTTTTCCAAACTACCATCGTGCCAATTTTTTATTATCTACTCAGGATTCCCTTAAGCTGCAATTATCCAGTTCATTTAGTAAATGATGTTCCCCATTTCTTTAAAAATTTACAATAAATCAGGTAGCTCATGGTGTGCTTCAGGGCGCACCTGGCAACATGACAGAGGCTCAGCAGTTCTACCATGGCACTGTGTAACATTGAAAAGCTGTGAATTGTGGGTGTTGTCTGTTTCGTCTTCAACTTTGACCCTCTCACAGAGTTTACTTTATCAAAGTTAATTGGAACATTTGTCCGCCAACACGAAGGCTTATTCAGCGTTCTGCAACCATGCTCTCCTCGCTACCGTGTTGAGTGTAACTGATAACCAAGGTTCAAACTTACTTCTCATCCACCAGCCAAATGGCAATAAAATGTACCAATATTTTACGCAGCCACACAATAGATTACCATAGTTGGTTTGGCTCGTCCAGGCACCTGCATACTTCACCAGCATTTGACTAATGGATGGTTCTGATTTGAAATTCTATTAATTTAAGGGAACGTTTGGCCGATGATCTATTTAATTCTGTCGTACAGCATGTAAAGGGCACAGTACCAGAAGTCGGGTTTGACCCACATCTCACTGAATACTCGCTACAGAAGATTGAAATCTACACTGGGGTCCCCTGGTAGTTCATCTACACTGCGCCCCGCGTGTCCAAGCTCAGTCTTGACCGCACCGGACTGTGCGGGGTTCAAAAATCGTGACCTTGGGCCCTTTTTGCTGTATGTCTTCCTTTCTACCCGCTTTCCCATCCTACCATAGTGTCATTTCGAGTAAAGAAGAAAACTTTAAAACCACTTTAGTGCTTAATTGCCGCACCATTGGCAAACTATAATAGGGTTTTCGGCCACGACACGTCATCAACCGGAGGTGCCATGTTTGTAGATACTCCGCACACAACCTGCACAGGCACTAAAGTAAGCTCCCCCGACTGTCCGTCAAGAAAACATGGTAATTATTGCCGTGTTTAGGTTGTACCAAGAAGTCAGACCTAGAATTTTTTTTGTGGAATAATTATATTGGGACAAATATTTTTTGGGGAGAGGATTGCCGAAGTTTATCAGAGGAAAAGGAAGGCTAGCAAACTAAACCACTCAGTATTGTAACAGTGTAGATAGAACACTGGGCTCTTTGAAATGAAACAAAAACAATTGAGAGTCCTTGGCCTACATCCGTATCAGCATGATGTCATACAGTTTAGGGGTAGGTGTGATTAAGACATTAATTGCATTACTTACGTTGGCCTTCCAACATAACGGTCGTAACGACTTAGTACTCTTCGTCTCCTCCAGGCATCCACACACCATCTTGTTACAAGCTCCTAAAACCTTTGTATTGTAGGATTTAACGTCTGCACCTGTGTATGGCTTGGTGAGAAAAGCAGGCTAGGCTAGCTATATCAGGATGTGCAACTGAAGGAAAGAATCACCGCGTCATCATGGATAAAAGAAGAGAGCCAACGCGTAGGGATCCCCAACCGCCAATAACTGTAATTTCTTGAAATAATCGCCATTTCTTTTGGTCCAAGTCCTTCCCTTTATTTCTTTCATCTTGGATGCTTTTCCTGGTTGTTGAGACCAATGGGCTTACATTCCCTTAAAGTATCCAAACTTGCACATACCGCACTATACTACTACTCCGGTCATTTGTTTACCCTCGTATCTCCAATATGTCCGTGCACCCTGTTACTGCCCAGACACGTGACATCATGGAAAACCCTCTATCGTGACACTTCCACTTCATCCTCCCCAGCTCCAGGCCTTCCCTTTGCAAAACCGTCACGTCCATTTTCAAAAAACCAAGATGGCCACGGCCAAAGTGCCAACCTTGAGCCAATGGCCAATATTGGCAGGTACAATTAAGCACTGCCTGACCTCATTTCACTACTGCTGAAAAAATAGCAATGTATCAAAACACCACTACCACACACCATTTTATACACATTTCACGCAGGTTCATCCCATTCTCCATCTGGGCCAGGAGCCTTTCTGGTCTTCTGCCTCTGGAAGAGCTGGCGCACATCCATCTCAACCTCTTTGCTGTGATATTGCTTGCCATATTTAAGAAAGATCCTATACATCATGTCAAACTTGTTATCTTCTTTACCACCAATATTGTAATGGTAATAAATAATAAAATACTCCCTTACTGCCTTAACTCAATTTATTTTTTTTACATTTGAGTTTTAGTATTACAGCCCAAATGATATTATAGTCTTTACCACCACAATAACCACCGTGGTGGAAATGACATTTCCCTCCTTTCCCTCTAAAATCTCATGCTATGTTAGCTTGCTAATATTTGTTTTAGAGTTAGCAATAATTATACACAAATTACACATTATCAAATTAAATTTATCCAGTTATTTTTACGTCTATGTGAAATATGAGCTGTTTGGAAATGACGACCAATACACATACTCTCGGTTTGACCTTATTTTTCTTCTTTTCATTACCCCCTGTAGAGGTAACCATTTTATCCAGCCATGTGTTCCTCTGAGGAATTTCTGTTGCTATGGTTACTCAGTATACAAACCGAAAGCAATGATCCCAGGATTCTATTTTGTACAGTGTGGTGGAAAGGGTTTTACTTTTGAAAAATATAGGAAAATAAATATTGCAATATATACTCTGTATTATTGAATAGACATTATTTTATAATTTCTTCTTGAAATCTACATTTTTTTTTTAAATATGTAATTTAGAATTATACGGGGTTAAAGATACAAAGTCTGCCTTAGGGAAAACTGTAAAAAACTGTAAAAACATGCAAAAAGGCCTCATATGATGAAAAAAAAATGATTGAGCCATGATACAGTTTATACAAGTTTCCCTTATGGTGAAAGAAGTTCAACAAAAACAAAAAAGAAGAAACGTTTTTTACTTTTTATTATTTCACCCAGGGAGAAGAAAAGTGCCATGGTTAAAGAATCACCCACATCTGCCCATTGCACACAGTGATTAAACTACTTAAACAGCCATTTTGTACATATCTGTTTCTGTTTCTGAACATGTTATTTATTCATATTAATGTTTAATATGTTTGTTTGTATGTATCACCAAGGCAAATTTCACTGTGGCAATAAACTCCTTCTGATTCTGATAGGGTTAGCTGGTAAGTTTAGGGAAAGTCTGACAACTTTTGTGCTGGCCTACATGCAGATGGATGGCGGCAGTACCCGGAGGTCCGGTTTACCCGCTGATAAAACTCCACTGGATGACTTGCTTCAGAAAAACATATTTGGCAACTTTCCACCTTTAGGGGTTGACTTAGCACAGCACCACTGCAACCATAAACAACAATGGCTTGGTCGCCTCATCCAATCCAGCTCTGCCTTCTCATCAAAAATTGTCACGTCTGGTTTCAACACGTTGTAGTTTATGGCACAAACAGAGGAGTTGGGGGGTGTAAGGGTTCTGGAGGAGAAATTCAGAGGGCACCAAAGGGATGGGTGGCTTGGACAGTGGCAGAAGGAGGTGTTCAATGGCTCAACAGGCACTTAATGAAGCATACTGACTCCTGTCCTACCACCATGTGCCACTGTGACACACAGACTCTCAATGCTTGACGTAACCTGTTCTCTGTACACTAAAGTGCTGTAAATAATCATAATTTAGCATAGTTTGATTGCAATAAAACCCAGTCGTGCGCGAAGTAAAAGGGGACTTGTGCAAATTGTATTATATAGTATGCTAATGTGGCAATGAGATGTCCATTTAAGAATACCTACGCAAACAGATTATAAAATCCACTTCAAGGTCTGATAGAGAGGTTTAAACTGATGGAGAGTTTTGAGACTCAAACTGGCTCGGCCTCCGCCTCTCCCCAGAGTCTGTCGCGACAGTCACAAAGCATTTTAAAGGTGGAGGAAGACAGAGACATCAGAGGCAGAGTAAGTGATGATGTTTAAACTTCTAATTATAGGCTCCTGTATCTTTAGAACTGCCTGCTATAGGAAGAAGATACTCCTGTGTTCACCCTAAACCCTTCTTAAACCCTCAGAAAAGACAATCTGATTCCATCATGCAGAGACAGAGAGAAGGAGTAAGCAGGGGTGTTAGAACGGCCAGGTCGATACTTTTGTCTGGGCTCCATATTTCGTATGGTTTCATTAAGATGGGTTGTATAAGAACTGTGCTGCTACACATAGTTTGGATTTAAACTACATAAAAGACAAAATATCAATAAACTAGCCTAGTTTTTTAGAAAAAAAAATCTGAATTATCAGAATTTGATCCATTTGGTCTGATAACATTTGAAAAGGCGAGTGTCGGGGTGGTGTCATCAGGGCCATGCCAAGTAGTGAGGTGAGTGACGCCACCATGCTGTTTGTGATAATGCCTCAAAGTGTCTAAAAACGTTAAGGAGGAGGGCAGTGAGACACGCTGACAGGACTTATTGTATCATGCATTGGGAAAGAACAAACCAAGCAGCTGAACACTAGAGCAGATCGTTGTACAGACAGGTGAGAACAATGTTTAGTGTGTGTGTGTGTGTGTGTGTGTGTGTGTGTGTGTGTGTGTAAAAACTGAATTAATGTGAGTATTTGTGGGCTGTTTATCTCTGATGTAGCTTTGCTAATGGCTCAACCCTCCTGTTGTCCTTGGGTCAAATTTGACCCCTTTCCAAAAAGTTTCTATGTCAGAAATTTGGGTTTCTTTCAAACTAATTGTCCCAAAAAGTAACTTGGATGGTTCCCAACAATGTTCCTCACATGTTAAATAAATAATCAGTTCAATACTTTCATTGAATTTTGATGTTTTTTGTCATTTTTTTAGCTTACAGAGAAAAAAAGAACTTTAAAGAAAGTGTAAAAAAGAAAGAAAAATGTGACAAAAAATTGAAAAGATGTCGAAAAAAGTAAAAAATGTCAAAATAAGTGACAAATCAAAGGTTGTAGCATACCCTCCGAAAGATGGTCTGACGCTTTACTGATGATTTTAAGTTTATTGGGAAACCCCAAACCAACGTAAGAGCTGGTTACAAAAGAAACAGACAAACAGACACAAACAATGCATTAGCTACATTACCATGTAGATTTAGAGCATTAGCGTTAGCATAGTTTTTGTACTAGCTTACAAGTTTGGCATTAGCCTATTAAACAAACAGCTAGAAACCGCTACAGTTCTTTAAAACTACCTTAAAACACCACTAACATATAATTTTTACAGTATTATGATAAATACTAACCTTGTGCCTCTTCGAAGGGGCGCTATAAACATTTAATATTTAACTTTGTGGCCGTTACTGTTATATCTTTTATCCGTTACATACAGCAGGAAACTGGTTGACGTGCCAGCGGGTGACTTTGTGTGTGTGTGTGTGTGTGTGGTGTGTGTTTGCTTTTAAAAAATGAATTAATGTGAGTATTTTGTGTGGTCTGTTTCGGTCTCGATGGCTAGTAATGGCTTGCGACACATGGGCTCAACCCTCCTGTTGTCCTTGGGTCAAATTTGACCCCTTTCCAAAAAGTTCTTGTGTCAGAAATTGTGGGTTTCTTTCAAACTAATTTCCCCAAAAAGTACTGGATGGTTCCCAACATGTTCCTCCATGTTAAATAAATATCAGTTCATATTTCATTGAATTTTGATGTTTTTTGTCATTTTTTAGCTTAAGAGAAAAAAGAACTTTAAAAAAGTGTAAAAAGAAAGAAAAATGTGACAAAAAAAATGTGAAAAGATGTCGACAACAAAGATAGACTAGTCAAACGAAAGGGACAAATCCAGGTTGGTAAGGCAGATCCCACGAAAGGGGGGGCGTGGGAAAGATGGGTCTGCCGCTGTTAGCAATAGCTGTCTGATGAAATGTTTCATTTCCTTGGTTGCGACGCGCCAAACCAACGTAAGAGCTTTTACAAAAGAAACGGGGGGAGGAAAGCAAACAAAGACACATGACCTTGCCTTAGCTACATTCGCAATAGTCGATTATAGAGAGCAATATAGCGTTAGCATAGTATTTTGTAAAAACGTGGGGAAGCTAAATACACGCAAGAGTTTTGCATGTATCACCTGAGGGTAACCGAAAAAGGCGAGGCTAGTAAACACGTGTCTAAAGTGTCTATTAAAACTACACGCTGTACAAACAGCCCGCACTAACGAGAGATAAAGTGATTGTTTATAACGTAATTATGAATAAAGTAGTGGGGGGGGGGAGGGGCTAACCTTGTTGACCAGTCTTCGAAGGTGCGCGATAGAACCATTTATATTAACTTTGTGGCCGTACTGTTATAGGTAAAATCTTTTATCCTATAAATACACTGACCAGCATGGGAACGTTGAAACGTGCATCGGGTGACTTATTAACCACAGATAAAAAGCCCCTGTTGATTTAGAACAGGAGAAGACACAAAGAGGGCTATTTCCGTTCAAAGATAACACATACACTGGGGGTTTGTGTGGGTTGTGTTATAAAAAAAAAAAAATTAAAACACATAACAACAACAAAAAAAACCACAAAAAATTAGGGGACATATATGTTACGCTTACAACAACATGAACTACGACGGGGTAAGGATTTTCGATTATGGAGCTGGGTGCGTGGTTCTTAACGAAAGTGAAACACAGTGGGCTATAGAGAGAGCTTGTGTGCGCGAACCCAACAAGAAAGGGGGGGACTAAGCTGTCTGCCCTGGGGGGCGGGTGGGGCGGGGGGGGGGGGTCGAAGGGGGGGGCTGGGAGGGGGGGGGGGGAGGGCGGCGAGGGGGGGGGGTGTGCTGAAGCGTGTGTTTCGGGAAGGGGGGGGGGGGGACGCTCGGACCTTGTGGCGGGGGGGTTACATTAATTTCTTATCTCAAAATGAGATTTTCACTCTCCGTACAAGTCCCAGTCCATACCGCTGACCAGTCTCTAAAACCCTCAGCGAGTTTCCACATCACCTCTGGTCAACAGTTCATCTGTGTCCACACTCATGTCACCAAATACTAACTAAGGAATTTCCTCATCGGCGATGCCAAACGCTATCCAAAAAGGGTGGTTAGCTGTGATGTGTTGGATGTGAAAGAACATAGCGGGGGTCACCGCTTTCCAGCGACTCCAAAACTGCTCTGCCATATGCTGCCCACGGCGCCATCTTTTTACAATAACTCCGATACGAAGTCCGGAGTTCTTGTAGCAACTTGACCGGAAGAGGTTGAGGCAGTGGCTGTGCTGGGATTTTCCGTTGGAGTGAACCCAATGGTTGGAGGGTGAAGTGACAGGGTGTGAAATCTAAGGCTGAATTGTCAGATATGCATGTAATAATGAAGGAGGGGAAATTAAATCACAGTAAATGAAATATGGGGAATCTAACATGTTGAGCTGCAAAAACACCAACTAAGTGGACGGCGGGTAGGGAAAACATTTCCATATAGGTAGGAAACAAAAGTCCTTGTCTGGGAGGGCTCGTCATTGAGGGTCCTCCATGGTCACAAAGTGCTGTGCTGTGAATTGGAACGAAAAATAAAATAATCAAAACACTGGGCCGGTGGTGAGTGTCTTTAGGGGTCTGGGGAACAGGGCGCTGGGGGGGACCCAGGTACCCACCCCAGGCTGCATGCCTGGAGTATGTAGTGGGGCGCCTTCATTACACTGTCACAACGTGTGCAAATATGTTGAAGACAGACACATACTTGGGGTCGTATGTGGGTAGCCAGCTGGCTGGGGGTGTAGTGCTAGCCTTAGAATGATACACGGATTTCTTTTGCCAGCCGAACAAAAGTTAGTGCCAAGTTGATCAGGCGACGGGGTTGGGGAACAAAAATCAATGCCGGAACAAACTATACCAACACAGGATCGACCAATAAAAACAGATGGAAGCATCGCAGAGAACCAAAGATATGAATAGAAAGCGAATCAGTTGGACAAGGAATCGGGCCTAAGGGGCACACGGTTCGATGTGGGGTGCCTGTCGCGGGGGGGAGAGCAAAAGTGACATGGGTGGTTAGATAAGACCAGGCCAACAAAATTTTAGTAAATCTGATTTCCGATCCTTCCGTAGTGCAAAAGGACCAATAGCAATCATCCCACGAATATGTGAATGGTGGCGCAGGGCTCTACACTTTCCACGGAAGCATCACTCATTCTTTGGCCGTTCTGGAAGTCCCCTGAGTCGACGACATACTAACATCCTGTCGGATGTATGAAGTCACCTGTGCAATCGTGCTCAGGGGTACCAGAATCCCAAAGCCACGCATCGGGGGATTCATTGTGTGGGTGAAGCGCTTGTCCCCATAGATGCATGTGGGGTGTGGCTTGTAGGATCGTAAGATTGATGAGCTAATTATAAACTGGGGGGGTGGTGTCACTATTGGGGTGCCTTCTGGGGAGTAACAATTTTCGTGATGCTTGAATAGGGTCACGCGAGAGACGATGTGGCGGAGAGGGTCTGTCCTCATCACCGACTTGAGAATACCGTCTTGTGGGCAAGAAAAACATCAAGATGGTGCAAGTTTCATTGCACACTGGGTAGTGGACTTCACTTTGCTTAACAACTTACATTTCTACCGAATATGCCTGCTTTGCAGGATCTCTGCTTTTGACAGCATCAGCAGCGATTTCCTGTACATCACTGTAGACAGAGCAGAGGTGTGATGTAATTTCTAGCCCTCTAAAACGAGCGGGTGCCACAGCCTTTTGATGGGCGTCGGGACCATGAGGGGAAAACTTGGACAGAGCGTAATTAGGAAACACGACTCAGTTTAAATCGGGGGGTACCTAGGTTTGAGCGTTTGAAAACCTTTTTGATTATCTCGGATTGCCTAATGATAGGTCTGATGCTACAGTCTTTTTGATGCTTGTACATACTAATAGTCCTTTTGTCCGACGGAGGAACATGGGGACCAGTGAAGCAGTTAGATGTAGCAAGGGTCATTTACAGTTCTTCCAGCGGGAAAAGCACATCTGACTGGGATATTCATCGTAGAGGGAACATTAAACATTGGGCTTGGTTGGCTTGTGCTATGGCGGAATCTTCTGGACCCCGGTTTGGCGAACAAGGTGTGAAAGGCGCACATTGCATTGTATTTATGGTAGCCTAAAACTCACTTGAGTGTCCAGAAGTTCTCTAATTTGCATCAACAAAAAAAAAAAAAAACTCCAAGGACATTGGGACTGGCGCGAAGCATGAGGTGTGTGGCTGCACAGCACCAGGTGACGCGACCACTGCTGCAGTTACTTCAGGGGGAGGCTTGGGTGAGGTCAGTGTGCATAACTTGTGTTAATAATAAATAATATTGGGGGGGGTGGCCTAGTAATTAGGATTATGTGGGGAGTGACCATCAGATTGCTAAAAATTGTGCGTTCGAAAGCGTCGTAAGTTACCATAGGGAGGAGGTGATAGGGTGTGGGGTGTTGGAGTGAATCACCCGTGCTGGGGGGTAGAACACGGCTTATGCCGGGGGGGGAGGGGAGTAGCGGATAAATCACTTTTTGCCGAGGGGTACGGGGTATATGTCTATCTAGGTGCCCTAGTGAGTCAATTGCGCTGGCTCGTATTGGAAATACAACTCCTCAACGTTATGCCAAAAGGGGGGCGCATCGGGGTTGATCTGTGATAAGGGGCAGCGGAGGTGCGCCGCCCCCCGCCACACGAACACGGGAACAGGGGTCCTTCGCAACCGCGCGAAGGAGGGTCGAAATTGGGGAGTCACACATCACCGAGATGCGCACAGAGGAACTTCATAGGAGCATCAAGAGGGGGTGGGGGAGAGGGGGGAGGATGCATGGCGGTCGAAAATCAAAAAAGGTCATCTCTCCAGAGCAAATGGGGAATACATCTTCAATCCTCAATCTTTCTCTCCTGCAAATCAGCACAGCGAAAACAAGGGAAGAAGGGTGGGAATTCTCGGGGAGCTAGAACCCAAAGAATACCCCTCGCCTTCAATTCATTTACTTGGGTCGCGGGCCTGTTCCACGTTAACGTTTAGGGTTTCTTCAGCTATCAGGTCAGTTTTTTAACTTGTTTTTGTAGTCCTTAGCATAGTAACCTATAGATTTCTGGTGAACGTTGGGTTGTATTCCTTACATAGTAACCAGTATCTATTGTGCTGGGTTGTACCTTCTAGTAGTTTCGACGTGGTGATCTACTTACGATCTGGCTTGGGTTTGACGTTTATGCCTTTGCGGTCCCTCCTGCCATCGAGATTTTTTTTTTACTGTCAGCTGCCCCCCGCCCCTCTCCTCTGCTCTCTCCTTACTCACCAACAAACACATACCTTGTGTGGAAATAAAATAAAAAAAAAGAACCAAATAAAAAAGATCCCACTGATCATAACAAAAAAATAAAAAGTTGACAAAGTTTAATTGAGTATGAACACCTTGTTCTTGTACATTTTACTTCATATTGCAACCGCATATTTAGTTAAAAAAAGTCTTCATTAGTTGACAGAACCTACACATATACTTGTATTAGTAATTGTTACCAAAATGGCAAACAAACACCACTTGGACATCATGAAGCTGTTAAAAAAATGCTATTCATAATAACAATCTATTTA
>NC_045744.1:31393701-31396712 GCF_008692095.1 Etheostoma spectabile | reverse complement strand
TTTTTAAAATAAAAAGCACATTTTATTTAGAACACGGAAAAGAAGACACAAAAAGCTATTCCTCAAAAGATTAAAAAACTACAATGGGTATGGACTACACTCCCAACCAAATTATGAGGTTTTACTGAACACCATGAAACTAAGAAAATTTTCATATGATGGCTGAGTGTTCTTGAACAGCAAGGGTTAAGACGCTGATTCTAACAAGAAGAAACTAAAATTCGCACTGGCGTCAACCATGGAAGTTTTCCAAGACGCTACTTCTCTTCATTTAAATTTCTATATCTCAAAAAATGAGAATTCACCTCCTTACAAGCCCATCATACCGTGACCAGTCCTAAAACCCTAGAACGTCGCAGGATTTCTACCTATCATCGTGGTAGCATTCAACCCGCAAAAGTCATCTGTTCGCAGCACTATGTCACCTACTGAGTAGGTCCTCATCGGCGAGTGCCAACCGCTGCCTACGGGTGCATGTGTGAAGTATACTCACGCGTCGTTTCCGCGACATCCAAAACTGCTCTGCTATGATTACTGCACACGCGACAGGGCCATATTTTCTCCTACAAGTCCTGCTTGGGGAAGTTTGCCAGGGGAGGCAGTGCTGGCTGGATGATGGGAATCAGAGGTGGGGTGTGAGGGTTCTAGGCTCTTGTAGGTTTCAAATCAGCAATAAATATAACAATTTTTGATCAACTCATCAATTGCATGCTTAAACATACCGGTTAAAGCCCCGCACATTTCAAGAGAACCCAACCCACTTCCTGGTTAAATCGGACCACTTCCGGTTTAGGCCCCGCCCAGTCTGAGTACAGATACAGAATGCTGTACTCGCTCATCCCTAGTGTCAACAGCACTTTCCCAACCTTGATTTAAATATTAAAGCTTAAATCATGTTCAGAGGTTAAGGTCTTCAGCTCATAAATTGAGCTGCCCATCTAACATACTCACTGGTATCAAGTTCTGGTTAAGATTTTAAAAAATACTGCCAAAAAGTGAACTCACATGAACATTTGCCAAGTGGTCCAGGGTTTGCCAATTGGCAAATTTTACAGTATCAAACTTTTGGTAAGATTTTAGACTACACTAAAGTTCAGGTCCCAGTTACAGTGCAGCTCCCCTAAGAGCTGGAGCACAGCCTCAGGGCTCTGACTGGTCCTAACACCCAGCTCAAATCTAGATTTACAGGCTCTGAAGTCAGGGTCCCTCAGTTGAGAATTTGACTGAAAAGAGAAAACACGTAATACAAGCATTTTAACATGTTTTCATTTTTGAAACTATGGTCCTGAAATGTCCTTTGTAACCCTGTAGAGCACTACCTTTATACAAGCACTCACAACATTTAAAGATTTCAGTCTCAAACCCTCACGCTAGGTTCAACCTAGCAGCTCATGGATCCTGCCCTATATGAAGTTTGCAACAGTTCTGTGAGCAATTTGAGGTATACATTTTCATGAAGTCTCATTGACCAGCCAAGAGCATTTAAGATACAAGTTTATTGAAGTTCACATTTAAAACTCATGTCCCAAAATCACGGAGTCACTTTAGCGTTGATGACCCTCTGGCTCCTGTTGAGATAAGTTAAACAGGATGACACAAGACCAATTACCAAAACTTCAGGTAACCAAATAATGACAAAGTTCAGATAAACAAAACTTACCTCTTGCATCATTTACAAAGCCCAGATGCGATCATTGAGACATCGTTTAAAAAGCTGGACGCTGTCGTTGAGACATCATTTAAAAAGTCAGATAATTTCTTAGAGACATAGTTTAAAAAGCGGGATACTTTCTGTGAGACAGTGGTTTGAAAGCCGGAGACTTTCTTTGAGACATTGTTTGGAGGGCCAGATACTTGGATGTACTGAGGAGAAGGCCGGAAAGCAGGTTGCATTGAAAAGCATCTTCTGGTGCATCTGGTAGTGGCCACTGGTGTTTGAACCGCTGTAGTGGGCTTAATGGTTACTTCCTTTGAGACGTTGTTTGGATAGCTGAAGGCTTTGGACTCAACAGAAGGCTGGAAAGCAAGTTGCATTGTAAAGCATCTGCGGGTGCATCTGGTAGTGGACACTGGTGTCTGCAGCACTGTAGTGGGCTTAGTAGCTTCTTCCTTTGAGACACTGCTCTGAATGCTAGCGACCGTGCTTGATATGTTAGCAAGGGTGCCTGGAACGCTAGTGATGGTGCCCGTAATGCTAGAAA
This sequence comes from Etheostoma spectabile, assembly GCF_008692095.1. Classification (NCBI taxonomy): domain Eukaryota; kingdom Metazoa; phylum Chordata; class Actinopteri; order Perciformes; family Percidae; genus Etheostoma; species Etheostoma spectabile. Next base: position 31,394,511 of record NC_045744.1, on the reverse strand, counting down.
TGTTGCTTGAGACACTGCCTGGTACGCTGGTAATGGTTCCTGGAACGCTAGAGACGTTTCCTGGAATGCTAGCAATGGGGCCCGGAATTGTAGTGACGGTGCCTGGGAGGCTAGAGATGTTGCTAGAGACGGTGGTTGGTATACTAGCAAAGTTGCCTGAAACACTAGAGCGGTTAACTGGAACGCTAGCGATGGGGCTGGAGAAGTTTCCTGGAATGCCAGAGCTATTGCCCTGAACACTAGCAACAGTGCTTGGAACGCTAGCAATGGTAATTGATACAGTGCCTGGAACACTAGTGACGGTGCTTGACATGCCAGCAATCGTGCCAGGAACTGTAGAGACAGTGCCTGGGATGCCAGAGATGTTGCTAATGATGGCGTTTGAGACACTGCCTGGTATGCTAGTGATGGTGCTTTGAACACTTGAGCTGTCGCTAGAGAAGGTGCTCGACACAGTGCCTGGAATGCTAGAGACAGTGTCTGGCCCTGTAGTAATTGTGCCTGCAACGCTGGAGATGGTTATGGAAATGCTAGGGCTGGTGGTAGCGATAGTGCCTGGAACACTAGAGAAGTTTCTTGATATGCTAGCAATGACAGCTGGACTGCTAGTGGTGCTAGAGATGTTGCTCGACACGCTAGCAATAGTGTTAGTGACGGTTCCTGGAATGCTAGTGCTTGACACATTGTTTGGGAAGCTGGAGACACTGACGTACGTAGCAGGTTCAGTTGATACACGTCTTTGAGTGGACAACGTTTGAGGCACTGTAGTGGGCTTGATGGTGGGACCCAGTAGACCTAGAGAGACCAGAC
>NC_045744.1:31393350-31393470 GCF_008692095.1 Etheostoma spectabile | reverse complement strand
GTTGAAAATCTACCTGTCAAAATCATTGCTGGAGATAGTTGGTTTATTCAACTCCTTGCTGAAGAAGATCTTGTTTTTGTACGTCACAGACTCCTTGCCAAGCTGGAGAAACCAAGCACA
>NC_045744.1:31392154-31393325 GCF_008692095.1 Etheostoma spectabile | reverse complement strand
GTGGCTTACTTGTCTCAGGCCATCACGGTGAAGGATTTCCTGCTAGAAATCACCTGTTTTAGACAAAACTGTAGACCCCAAGAGATGGACTGCACCAGGGCTCTCTCTCTTTTTCCAATCAATTGCTGTGGATCCACAGTCCATGTAACTGCTGCTTACTAATTAACTGAACTCCCTTCACAATGTCATATCTGGTGATATGGAGTGCCAATTTTGTGTCTTGGTTTCTCCAGACTTGGCAAGGAGTCTGGTGACTACAAAAAACAAGATCTTCTTCAGCACGAGTTGAATAAACCCACCTATCCCATGCAATGGATTTTGGACAGGTAGATTTCGAACCCACTTTTTGGCATAATTCACCTCCAACGTCATGCGAAACACCCCTATGTTCTTGTCTGCATGGTGACAATCCAGTGTACAGTCTCTGGGCGGGCCTACTCTAGTATAACAGGTTTCGTCTGACACAGCTGGTGTGGCCGTATGTGCGTTCGAACACTCCACTGCAGTTGGCAGTTTACCTTTTAAACCTAAACGCATGCCCTATTCTAGCTTCTCACTATGCCAAAATCTGTCTGGTCTCTCTAGTTCTACTGGTTCCCACCTCAAGCCCACTACAGTGCCCTCAAACGTTTTGTCCCTGTTCAAATCCTTTATCAACTGAACCTGCCTATTAACGTCAGGTCTCCAGCTTCCCAAACAATGTGTCAAGCACTAGCATTCCGGAACCGTCACTAACGACTATTGCTAGCGTGTCGAGCAAACTCTCTAGACACCACTAGTCAGTCCCCAGCCGTCATTGGCTTAGCATACAGACCTTCTCTAGTGTTTCCAGGCACACTATCGCTACCACCGCCCTAGCATTTCCAATCAACCCATCTCCAGCGTTGCGGCACAATTACTACAGGCCCTACCTGTCTCTAGCATTCCAGGCACGGGTCGAGCACGTTCTCTAGCGACAGCTCAGTTCAAGCACCATCACTAGCATACCCAGGCAGTGTCGCAACACCATCATTTAGCAACACTCTGCATCCCAGGCACTTCTCCTACATTCCTGGCACGACCACCACAGTTATCCTGCCATCAGCCGAACACACTGCAGAGAACGGAGTTTTAGCACTGTGGCAACCATATGGGGATCTTTGTTTAAATAAAATCTCCTTACCAATGAGTT
>NC_045744.1:31392075-31392144 GCF_008692095.1 Etheostoma spectabile | reverse complement strand
GAACTGGCAAGTCTTGACAGTTGAAATTTGGACCTCTGTTTCCCCATTCCGCATGAGGAGCTCAAAAGT
>NC_045744.1:31391909-31392065 GCF_008692095.1 Etheostoma spectabile | reverse complement strand
TCCTTTAAAGTAATGTTCTACAAACACATGCAGTGTATTGATTGATGTCCCATTAAAACACAAGTGTTGATGCTCTAGTCTCATCTCACCTTGTACTTGTAGCCGTGAGTGAAGAGCGGCACCTCAAGCAGCAGTCTCTGGCTATTGTTGCTCATG
>NC_045744.1:31391797-31391899 GCF_008692095.1 Etheostoma spectabile | reverse complement strand
AGCCGTACTTGGCTGCCAGCTCTGATGTCAGCAGCTTTGAGCCTATACTGATCTCCCACAGGGGATCAATAGGCCGGTGGTCCAGTTTAAAGCTGATGCCAG
>NC_045744.1:31390935-31391787 GCF_008692095.1 Etheostoma spectabile | reverse complement strand
GACAGCATCAAAGGCTGGAGGAGCTGTGAAGACAACACTGAGTTACTCTGCTTCATACACTAGAAGGATTGACCAGGTCTAAAAATAAGTGACTTACAGGCATCGGTTACCGCCATCACGGATGCTAGTTGGTAAAAGGGCTCATTTTCAGGCAGAACAGTTAGTGTGTAGTTGATTTCCAGTCTGTGCTGAACTGTTGCATCTTTGATTAACTAAAGCACACAAAATATTGATTCAAGCAGGATGAAGTTTCCATGTGTAAACCAGCAAGACAACTGAAGATGCAACCAGACAAATAATGCAAAGACCCTTTACCTGCTGCATGACAACAGGATCATCAAAAGGCACCTTCAGAACGTAGCCATGAGTGTGGCTGGAAACAAACACTTCTGTGATGTTGTGGCTGCTTGTATTTGTAAAGGGAACTGTAAAATCCCGTCCATTCAAATTAACTGCAACCAACTCAACGTCTTCTGGGACGTCACCGAGGTAGACCGTGAATGCGCGTGCCTCAGAAACTGTTCCTGAAACGAAAAGCCATTCAGATTCTGGTTTTTCCAACTTTACAAGTGCTTTGTGATGGCATAATGCATTCTGTACAACTTGCAATTTGTCCAAGGATAATAATATTTACTGAGAAATAGATGGCACTCTGTTCAATTGGTTGAGAATGTACTGAATTGCAGTGCCTTGGGCACTTAAGAGAAATGCCGGTCTAGTGGGCTCAGAACTTAAGGACACTGGTTCATGAAGATTCAGCCATCTCTACAAGTGCCTGGTTAAACTTACTGTTTTCAGTGAATATATGGCATGGCAGCAGGGGAGTGGCCAGCATCCTGTGAATGCGAAGTC
>NC_045744.1:31388862-31390925 GCF_008692095.1 Etheostoma spectabile | reverse complement strand
ATGAGCCTCATCCACTGAGATTTGCTCCAAGTAGAGATGAAAGACGAAGAACTCATAGAGGTTCCCAGACGCGATGCTCTGTGAAAGAAAACTAAGTCTCAGTAAATTCAAATATGCAACTGGCTCAAAAGTCCTCCACATTTTAAAAGGTGTTTAATGAAAAATAACCCTGGCTCCTGACCTTCCTGTATACTCCTTCAGCCTTATAGGGGATGCTGATCTCAACTGTGGAGTTATGCTGCTTCACAATGTAGCCCCTCCTCTCGGCAACTGACCGCGCCACAAGTTCCCCATTGACTCCAATGTTGACCTGCATCTGGTTTAGATCTGACACCCATGGCTGCAGCACCTCAGAAAGACTCCCAATGATGTAGCTACTGTGTCATATGATCTTTATCTGAGAGGGATTACAACAGTCTAGTTTTATTTGCTTATATGTCGAGAAAAAAAAAAAAAAAAAAAAAACAAAGCATAAAAGAGGTAATACTAAGAGCATGGAAGAACAGCAGCCACCAGGTCAAACCAGACTGAAACCCAGTTAGTCGGGACAACAGTGTTGCATGGACACCTGCTACTGGAACACAATTCATGGGGGGGGGGGGCGCAACACCTAAAACTGCTTTGTACTAAATGCTTTACTGTACCAAACACATACCATTCTGGAATTAAAAAATAAGACTAGATGCACAAACTCTGATAAGTGGTTTACCTCCGTGCTGTATGATTCAGGTTGTCCATACGGAGTACGAAATACAAGCCTTCCATCTGTCAAGTCAAATGTATATCCATGCATCTTAGCTGTTGCGAGGTTAATGGGCATCAACCCCAGCTGCGCCGTCTGAAACATCACCTGCCAATCTGAAGTAGCTGAGGAATAGTCCTGAATAAAGCAAATCGGCAAACATTTAAGTGTATATTCACAAATTTGATTGTGTTATGTTATCCAACTGCAAATGACAGATTTCACACGTTTCCCAGAAGACGTGTCAAACATACCCTTTTGAAACTAGCATCCCAGTCACCCTTCTTCATCCCAGTTGGACAGGCCGCATCACTCCTCACAGACACCTACAAAGAAACCAGGGTTAGATCCAATTTGGAAATTGCATATTTTACTTAAGATGCATTTTAAGATACAACCAAGCTTACTTCCATGTAGTTGACCTCACAGGTGACCTCTCTGGGAGACCAGGGAAGAGGGGGAGAACAGGTTTTGTTCAAAGCATAGGAGACTTCCTTTCTCTTGTGTGTCACAATCAGGTTGAAGCTTAATGTGAATAAGTCATCCTCCTGAAATATCCAATAAACGATTTATGAAAACATGAGTTCCTGAAAAAAGGCTACACACATTGTTTGTAGAAATAATGCAAAACTGTTTTGTACGGACCTTGTTGTCAGCGTGGCAGCTGAAGTAAGAGGCTCGGAGCTCCACACGTTCCAATGCAGGGACAACACCGACACTGTAGCCACACTTTGCTGCATACTCCTCAGTGATGGGGTACACGCCGGTCTCATCTGAAAGACAAATCCCTAGTTTTGTCTGTGCAAACCAACTTTTCACTCTATTCAGTGAGATACTTGGGTTTCATTCATCAGATTTACTAATACCAAAAACCTGCCAGGCCAGTCTTAATATCTACAAAGTAAGGTTAAATAGCCACTGTACGTCAATAGTGGTAGGCCACATGGGTTCTGACCCCCAGCTTGTAATGCTGTGCAGGACTTACCAACCGCCTCAAAGGAAGGTTCATTCCCAGAGTAGGAGAGATCAACAGCTACCATGAAATAACGATCACGACACTCCATATGAACTCCTGCATGAACAAATGTGTTCAAATTGAAATATATGCACCAAGGACTAACAGGCATGTGTTTAAGCAGACGTTTTAGTTCTTACCATTGGGAATATCACATTTTGCAGTTGTCCACACAGACAGGAGCAAGGTCACACTGTTAAGACAAATTAATATATTCAAAACATATTGAAACCATAAGGTGCACTACCTGCAACCAACAGCTTGTAAATTGCCATGACCCTGCAACTTACCTGAGACAAATCCCAA
>NC_045744.1:31388670-31388852 GCF_008692095.1 Etheostoma spectabile | reverse complement strand
CACTGATGTTGGCAGTGTCTAAAGCTAACCTAGCTGCTAGCAAACTACACCTGCTAACCACCACAAGCTGAAATGAACCACTTGCTTGTATATCCTGGCCTAACTGGCACGGTGTGCCACTCTCTGCGACACACCAGCTTTTATAAGTCTACCCTGAGAGTCAAAGGCCACTCTAATCAACT
>NC_045744.1:31388368-31388660 GCF_008692095.1 Etheostoma spectabile | reverse complement strand
GAAAGAAACCTTGAATGCTAATGAGCTACACATGTGGATGTAACACCTGGGGGCCTCTGATTGGTCGGTTAATAGCCTTTTTAAAAACTGGTGTGTAGCAGACAGCAGTTTGGCCAGAATGTAATGAATGTAATGAAGTTCCTGCATGGTTTTAATTTGACTCTTTATTGATATTATGAGCAGCAAATGTACTAATAAGCACATTAGAACATGTTGTCTAAATTTAAACAAAATAAATTTAATTTAATTATTGGTAGAATTACCCTGCACATAATTTATTGGCCAGCAGAGG
>NC_045744.1:31372553-31388343 GCF_008692095.1 Etheostoma spectabile | reverse complement strand
GAATTACAGCCACGATATCCATCCCCCAATTATCTTTCCTTAGTATTGCCATTTCTGATTCTGTAGCTTGTAAGGAGAGAGAGGGGGGGGGCAGGTGGAGGCTGGGGGGGTGCCTTGACCATTTGCCACTTTGCTCATTTGAAGCCATGATGTCTCGTTCTCATGGGTGCCTAAAAATACTTAATTGGAACTTGAGTGGCCTACCTTGTCCCTATTTTGTGCTTTCATGTATTAACTTACATTCGCATCACAGAGCTGAGCGTCCCTAATTTTCTTCTGAAATAAAATCGGACGGAGAATTGGCATCAGGTGTGTGCCGGCCATCAGGTGGTATTCAGACTGGACATGCTGCGTGATAACTCCATTTCACAACGACCAAACACACAAATCACTTTGGTCTTGTCCATGGAACCATTTTAACTTTTTAAGTAAACGTTTCATTCGAATCTTATCGGCGTCCATGTTCGCGTCTCCGCTCGCCAACGTCACTTTTTACTACTCTTGGCCGGCTTCAACAAACCCAAACAACGTGTTGTGTGGCGTGCTGTGTTTTGTGTTCGGTCTAGCTAGACCAGTGTGGTGTTGTAGTTTTTCCTAACATTACCAAAAATAGTGTTGGCTCGGGCCAAAAAGAAGTATCTTGCCATTAAAATGTACACTTTTAAAATGTCAGAGCTGGCAAAATACTCTCGCCCCGTACTCAAGTAGAATACAAATATTGTGTTAAAAAATACTCTGGTAAAAGTAGAAGTACGGATAACTTCTTTACTCAAGTAATAACAAGGTACAGGCAAATTTACTTAAAGAGTATAAAAGTCACAAGTAGGCTTGTGAATGACACCATGTTTTAGAGTGCATGCTGAGAAACTTCAGTGACAAGGCTCTTATATTCTATTCTACTTTTAAATGGCCTGTCTGCCAAAAGGCCTACAATCATCCCATAATATGATTTTTCTGACAAGACCTTGGGACTCCACGTTTGATAGATTGCTGATTGGACGATATGATTCAGTGGTGTGAATCGTGAGATGCCAGATCACATTCCTCTTTTTCAATCTTCCCCTTACATGAAATGAATCTACATGTGTGTTTTGTGGCTCAGATATGGCTTCTGGAAAGAAAATAATGATAATATTGAATACTAAATTGACATTAATTAAGACGTTCTCTATATTTAGAAGTACCAGCCATTGCCAGGAGTCATTCTTATGCCATAGTCCACACTCAAACATCTTTCTCAATAGGACATTTTGGATCTGACGAGTCTGGTAGTGTGCACAAGTGCACGTCAGTAGCTACTGTATTGACAATTAGATGAATTTCAGAATTGATGCTCAAACAACTAATAAGGTAAGTCAATGAAATGACTAAACTTGTTAGTGAACTAGTTTCCAACTGCCCCAGGTTTGTGTCTGTTTACAACACACGAGACAACTCTCTTATGAAGCCTTTAACATCAAAGGACAATTGTGTGTGTGTGTGGGTGTGTGTGTGGTTTGGTTCTGTCTTCTGCAAATATATTAATAAAACCGTGAGCAAAGTAGGAAAGATATTCACGATTCCAACTTCTGGATCATACTCTGTAGCAAATGAATGAATACAAATGATGCTCTTTCCCTAACAAATTATGTTTTAAATATGCAAAACGCGCCGTCCTACTCTAGCAGCAGCCTGCGGTGCTTAGACGTATATAAACACAACCCCACACACATATCTGTTAAATTAAGATTACAATGTAATGTCTCCAAACTTATGTTTAACAGTAAGTGGCTGTAGTACAATAGGAGAGACAGGTATTAATAGGTAAGCATATATATAGATATATCTTCCTATTTGCCCACGTTTATAAACTCCTTGAGCAGCGAGTGTATGATCCTTTTCCTCTCTGTGTGGCCGCGCCGCTCGTGTGTGTGAGACGCGTGGTGCACTATTCTCACGACTGACAACGTTTTGTACAAATCTAAGTAACGAGTCATTTTGTAAAATGTAAGGAGTAGAAAGTACCAAATTTGTGTTAAAATGTAGGAGTAAAAAGTAAAAAGTTGCCCAAAAATAATAGTAAAGTAAAATTGCTGAAAAATCTACTTGATACAGTAACGCAGTATTGTTTGTACTTTGTTACTTCCCTCTTGAAAAGGTTTTTTGTGTTAACGCCACAAACACGTTTCCTGAATGCACTAGTTTATATATATAAGAATTACATCTAGCTTCAAAAATAGCAAGTTGCAATTTTAGAAACACGATGCTTAAACTGAGACTTAGATGTGTGAAACACCGTTAGGACAGCAGTAAGTGTTGATTAACAACCTTCTGGATTGTTTTAAAGATCCCTGGGTATTTTATTTTAGTACAATTAAATGGTCTGCCATGACTCCCATACCTGGAGCTTGGCTTAGCCATAAGGAGATTCTGTAGGAAAACAAATGATATGTGTTGTTAGTTAATGTTTTGCAGCTTTAATATATGTGTTATCTCTTCATTTTGAAAGTAATCACGCAGGATTACATTTGTTACAAGATGTGTTTTCTATAAATAGAAAGACATATTTTATGAGACATGTTCACTGAAAGTATATCCTTTATGTAATAATATGCTACAACTGCAGATGTGTTGCAGTTCATTCCTGGCTTTATACATTTAAGAGAGGTAACCTATAAAATACTCTGCTCTTTCTTACTCTTACTCTCAGCTTGACTGATGTGTACTTTAAGGTCCCATGACATGGTGCTCTTGGATGCTTTTTATATAGACCTTAGGTGGTCCCCTAAATACATATCTGAAGTTTCTTTGAAAGACCTTTGTCCCCTATTACATATCTGAAGTCTCTTATTAGACCTTAGTGTCCCTGAATACCTATCTGAAGTCTCTTTTTATATAGACCTTAGTGTTCCCCTATCCATATCTGAGTTCTCTTTTATAAGGCCTTAGTCGTCCCTAATCCATACCTAGTCTCTTTATCTGGACCTTGATGGTCCCTTAATTACCATATAATGCAGCTCTCTTATATAGACCTTAGGTGGTCCCCTAATACTATTCTGAAGTTTCTTTATATAGACCTTAAGTGTCCCCCTATACATATCTGAAGTCCCCTCCCCCTTTTATAGACCTTAGTGTCCCCTAAACCATATCTGAAGTCTCTTTATTAGACCTTAGTGGTCCCCTACATACCATATCTGAAGTCTCTTTTATCTAGCCTTAGTCGTCCCTAATACCATAACCTGGGAAAAAGTCTCTTATATCTGACCTAGTGGTCCCTTAATACCATACTCTGAAGTCTCTTTTATATGACCTTAGTGGTCCCCCTAATTACTATATCTGAAGTCTCTTTTATATAGACCTTAGTGGTCCCCTATACTGTTCTGAAGTCCTCTTTTATATCAGACCTTAGTGGTCCCCTCGAATCTATATCTTAAGTCTTTTATATAGACCTTAGGGGTCCCCTAATACTCAATTCTGAATCTCTTTTATCTATAGACCTTAGTAGTCCCCTAATACCATATCTTAAGTTTTTTTATTTAATATGACCTAGTGCGCCCTAATACTATATCGAGTCCTCTTTTAAAGACCTTAGTGGTCCCCTAATACCATACTAAGTTTCTTCTTATATGACCTTAGGTACCCCTAACACTGTAATCTGAAATTTCTTCCCAAAATTGTCAGCCTTGGGCAGAAGTTACAGCCACTAATCCGTCCCCAATGGCTTTCCTTAGTATTGTGCCATTTTCTGATTCTGTTAGCTTTTAAGGAGGAGAGGGGGGGGGGGGGCAAGGTAAGGCAGGGGGTGGGGCCTTGACCAACTGCCCACTTTTGGCTCATGTTGAACCATCATGGATTCTCTTCCTCATGGGTGGGTCCAAATCCTCTGGTTGGGAAAGCAGACGAAGGGAGGTAACCTGATCTGGAAATCTCACTCCTTATGAGGTCATAATGGGGAAGAATCAGATTGGCCCATTTTGAGCTTTCATATTTCAAAGGCAGAGCAGGTACCCAGGTGCTAGGTTTTCCACCTATCCCTTTCTAGCCACTGGGGACTATAGGCAGCTAGGAACGCACATATTAAGGTTAAAAACCCTCATGCAGTAAAATTTTCATGCCATGGATCTTTACCACATATGTACAAACTGAATGCGGGATAATATTCCCTTTTCAGTGCTATATTAAGAAAATATCGCGTGGTCCACTGACTTTGAATAATAATTTAATTAAGTGTAGGAATGTTAATCTTTTTTTTTTCACAGGGAAACGCTTCATGACACTTTTTAGAGGGAAATACTGAACTGGGTTGGTTTAAATCTTTAAATTAACACGGATCAGCTTTTGGAACAACAGGCCCATAGGAGAAGCATCCTTTTGGTGTTGTTCATATCACTGTCAGGCGGCTGTGACCAATGGCAGAGATGCTACTTTTGACAACCCAGATCCCTTCTGGTGTCTCGAGGACTCTCTGTGAAATCTAACCCATGAATCTGCCAAGTATTTTCCCCAATATCTGGCATATGGCCACAACAAGTTCTGCCTGCTTGTTGTTATGCTTTCATGGATCAGATCTTTCAAGTCAAATTCACCTTCAGTGCTCAGCTTGAATGTCTGCATCTATCCGACTGGCTTCTGTGAACCTGAGATGTAGTCCAGAGAGCATGCGCTTCACACTCACATAAATCAAAATGCCTTTGTGTAACAAGAGGCAGAAAATAACATAGTGAATCCTCAGCTGGAGAACTGCGACTTCAGAGAGCAGGCACCTTTTTTTTAACAGTTTTCCCCAAATCCTATACTGTCGTCAAAGCATCGCATAAATTATATATCCTACAATCGCTCCAGTCTCACACCAGCGCTCCAAAGCATTTAATCGGCCTGATGTGGCAAAAAAATCTTAAAATCTAAATGCTCTTCTCACAGGCGAGTAAGTCACGGTGTTTGGGGTGACTTATGTATTTGATGACGCTGAGCACTCTGTGACGTCGTTGCAGGGTTTTCATGTCTGTCCTACAGAGGCTCTTGATTTAAAGGTGCCGGTGAGAAATCAATAACAGCCAGCTGTGCTCCAGCATATACCCCTCTGAATTAGGGAGGAGCAACGAGAGACAGAGGATACAGAATGCGTTATTGTCATGTGCAGCCATGTTTAGCATTCAAAAGGCCTTCCCTGTAAACTACGTTGTCACCCTCTCCTTCCCAATGTTTGGAAAAAGTCTCGGTTAACTATACATTTGGTTTGCAAAACTATTTGAAATGAAGAATATGGGCATATTTCCAACAGCAGTGTAAGGAGTTCTTGTTTTTCTGTCACATAGCCTTACCTTCTAAGTAATGTTTCTTTAGTCTCTAAAAATACTTTATAATGCAAAAAATGGTTTTGCCAATACAGTTTTTGATGTATTTTTTTTATAATTAGAGCTAGAGCACACACTGTTTGGCACGTCCACATATACATCTTCTGTTGATACCCCGTCGCCCCCCCACCCACGCCCTCCTACACGTGAGGACACGGAGGTTAAAAACACACGTTGGACTCTTCCCAGAAGAGTAATTATCTTCACTCGGCTTGCTAGCTCGTCGTTGAACACCGCAGCCCCATCTTCTTAACATAGCCATACTGATAAATCAGAAGTGTTGTGTGGGAGTTGGAGTCCATAATTAGCTTTTAGCAACCTCATTTAGCACATGGCTTTGAATGTAACAAATGTTCCAAAATATCCAAAAGGTTACGGTGTCCCCCTGGCATAGGCCTTTGGCCTACCTTTAATCACCATTCAGTGTTTTATTTATAGTAACCATCTACAAGCAGGTTACTCCAGACCCTTACGCTATAAGTAAGGTCTGACCACACTCATATTTGACAGACCCAACAGTTCCAGTAGTTCCCTCCTAGCTAGCATTAGGTTCGACAAGTGGCGGGGAATAAACTTCCTTTTAGGAAGAAACCTCGACAGACCCAGGCTCTTGCCTCCACCCTATCTGAGATAATTACTGTGCACCGTAAAACTGAGTATGGTATCCAGATTATCGTGTTTCTTATTGAATCTGGTCTCCTGCCTTTCGATTGAGAGGACTCAGGGCATGTATTTGCCAGGCCCTGAGATGTTGATGTTGATGGCATATGTTATGGTCTATATCTAGAAGTTCCACCATCCAGACCATACGTGAAAATGCACCCATAAAAACAATGTACAGCCCTCTTATTCACTTTCGTTCGGCCCAAATAAGCACAAGATTAAGCTAAAAAGCTTAAAAAGCAGTAGCTGAGGTGGTGTGAGTGGAACATAAGCTCGCGAACTGTTGGTTGTGGAGATTGTTCCGATACTTAAAAGCCTCCACACTGCTAAACGCTGGTTTCCGGTATTGGAAAGTCCTGGAATTTCATGACGGATCCAATGCACGTAATTTGGGCCTTTTTTTTTTAGAGCGAACCGTATTCTGCTCATTTTCAGGCTCATATTGAATGTTGAGGTTGTCATAAATAGGGTTTAACATGTTTCATTTTCAAAAAACACCATAAATTTTTTGGTTGTCCTGCACATTACTGTATGCTGGTAGTAGTTGTTAGAGTGAAAAATGACATTGATAGAAAATGTAAGAAAACGAAGTGGGCACAGTGTTCCTTGTCACTCATTATGGTATTTAATATCCCCAAGACATCAATGACTAGCTATGTGCTTCACAACTATAGCAACTCAATACATTTCTGATAAGATTTAGGATATTTTTCAGTATGTTAGTTGCATAAAAAACACTCCGCATTTGGCCCATACGCTTTTACACTTTTGTGTTCCAGAGTCTCTATTAACTGAATCATTTCTCAGGATTACTTCAAATCAACACGTATGAATCATGTGCAGTGCAGAGAGGGGCATCAAATCATGCAGAATTTATGAACATTTAATTTGACAGACTGTAGGGTGTAACTCTGCTGCTTGGACTTGTTTTTTTATTTTGAGTGACCTGGGTTGTAGCCTTGCTTTGCCAATACTCTCCTCCACACGCTGCGACAGGAATGTGTGACGCTTCCCACACAGTGTCCCGTGGATGGTAGAACACCTGCTCTGAAGGTGATTGCATTTCTTAACCAACACGATCCGTCTTGGAACACGACCAAACGGCGCTTCTGCTAAATGCCTCTGGAGAACTTATTTGGTGAGACCTTGTACCGTTAAAAGTTGTTTAGAGTCGTCAACCGAAAACTCAGACTGGACTCTGTGGCTGTCCTGGACGCCCTCCACCTCCCCTTTCCACTCTTCCACTGTGCCATAATCAAGGGAAAAGCCACTAAAATAATCTTAAAAAACAAAAAGCGAAGGTAGCGACTCCAGCGGCAACCCTTGACAATCGTAGGAGTGAAATATTGTAATACAACTACTCTCGAGATAAACGGGGCGTCCACTAAATCCCAGTGTTGTCACACACTGAACACTAAACATGTGGTAACTTATGTGGTTGACCAGCGCCTTGAAGCGGTTCTGCTGCAATTGGTGTGGTATTTGTGGGTTAAAGAGGGCATGGTCCAGCTTGGTTAGAAATGTTCTGGGGACAGAGACGCATACGGACTGTGCATTTTCAGAAGTGCTGGGTACCAAACGCATTCCTTTTATTTCTCTCTTTCGCCAGTTCATGTTTTGGTAATGTAAATTAATAAAACGGAATTTAATGTACTGTACCTAAACAAATCAATGATTTTCCAACATTTCTGTCTCATATTGCTCCCTAATCCACTAAACATTGCCCCAAAAAATCAAACCCAAAGTCCTATTATTCCTGGACATTCTGAACAGTAAGCTTTCTGCTTCACATGTTCAGCATGCAGCGGAACAGCTGTGGGTTGACTCTCCATAGTTTCGCATGCTTTTCTAACTTATAATGTGAAGAGCTTAACTTGATCTATCCCGGATACTGTACTTAATCATCACCAACTTCTGGTTTGATTTTTTTGGACAGTTTTCAGTGGTTAGAGAGAGCAATATGAAGAGAATTTGGTAATTATTGATCATTGTTTAAAGTACGTTAAACGTTAAGTTTTTTTGACAGGCTTAGTGTTCATGACAAGATATGGCCATGAGAAATGTAGTGATCATTGTCTTTGCCTACATAACCACTGTTGTGGAAGTTTGGTTGGAGAAGAGACCTTGTTGAAACAAAATAAAGACCGGCTGCAAACTGAAATTAAGTTTAGGTATTCAGTGAAGGTTTTAATTGTTTTCTGCAGAGAACAATCAAAAAATGACAATGACAAAGCTTTCACAGTGTGTCAGAGATACAGAGTTGACCAACGTTCTGTCCATTTTACATTTCCTTATACGCCCGTTTGCCCCAGCAGAAACCGGCCCTAAGTTGAAAAACATTCTACTCTTAACAAAATATCTCTTGAGCCGCCGGTTTTTTCTGTACATCCCCCTTCAGGGAAACACTGCAGATTCATATATTTTTAGCTGTCCCAACCCTGGAGGACTCACTTTAGGAGATATTTTAGGAGACCACATATTGGAATGATTACTTATAATGAAAAATCACTTAAATATGAACAATTATTGAAAGAAAATCATTGTCTATGTAAATTTCCCATTACACCACGTTGAGCTTTTTCTCGTTGAGAATGTCCCGACAGGCCGTGTGTGAACAGAGGAGCGTGTAGCCCTGCGCTGCAGCAGAGCGGCTGTGTCGGGCCTGCCCTGTGGGGATGGGTTTTTGTGGATTGGTTGCATCTGTCGCTCTCAGATTTTGCTATATGTGTTTTTTTTTAATTAATTGAGCTTGAGTTTTCAAAAAAGTGGCGGTACAAAATGACTCATGACGAATCTGACGGGTACGGTCCCACAGTATCGCCGCCTATGAAAGACATAGGCGAGAATCAGAAATGCTATGTGAAGCAGCACCTACTTCAAGTTTTTAACCCTCGTGTTGTCTTCCCGTCAAAATGAAAATCAACTCTTTTGTTGATGCTTGTTCATCGATGTGTTTAACTTTTTTCTCACGTTTTATCCTTTTTTTTCAACACAACCTCTTTTTCAATGTTGTGTCACTTTTTTACTTTTCAACACTACGTAACACTAATTATTACTTAGTTTTAAAGTTATTTTGCTAATTTATGGTTAAAAACCTATTTATAGAAAAATATCCTAATGTTTGAGTTAGAAAAGCAGGAAATTAGGAATTATTTAGACAAAATTAAAGTATGTATCTTATAATAAATAATCACAGACTGGAATATGTCCAACTTTTATCTCAATACTATTGCAAACACTGCATTTTTTTCAAATGCTATACAATTGAATAAGACAAAATTAATGAAAGTAGAGATTTGTACTTGTCAAGAACGTTGTGGGGAATCAAGCGTGTTTATTTGGGATTCCAATTGGAGTTTTAAAAAGACATTGATAAGAAATGGTCAATGGGTCAACCTTAACAAAGTAACATTTGACTCTTTCTCCTCTAATTATTATTGTTCCTCACCACTAGGTGACCGTGCTCTCAGGTGCCAAATAACACAAGCAGTATCCCTAACTGTCCTTTTGTCTGAATAGAGCCGTTACAGCAACAGTAACGTGACCAGAAAGCAGTATTATAAGGCCCAAAGCCAAATAGTTTCATGCTTTAAGTCTGCAGGAGGTCTTGATTCTGCTTGTGCTGCGACGTGGAGGGTAAAATGGAGGCTGAACACAATTTTCCTTTGTCTTTGCTGCATGATCAAACACCCATCCAAGCAAGGAAGCATTGATGTATTAGCATAATCACTCAGTCCCCCAAGCACTCCCCACCTCCGTGGCATTTTATACGCACACGGCAGACCATATCGGCGAGGAGCTTTTTGACCCATACTTGGCTGTAAATTTGTATCAGTATATAATACACTGTACTATATATATATATATATATATATATACTATACTATATATCTAATATATATATATAATTATTATTTATTTTTGTATCCATTTTTTTAGCCCAAATTAGCTGATACATTTGCGCACTGTGAAGTGTAAATTTGCGTTAACAGAGGAATGTAGGAGGATTCACTGGTCCTGTTGTTTTCAGAAAGCTAAATCTTCACTTAAAAGGTTCAGTACATAGCTCATCCAGTGGTGGACCAGACACAACATTTGGATATATTAGCATCAAATATTAACCAAGAACCAATTTCTATATCATAGAGCTCCGAGGTATATGTATGTGTGTGGCCAAGGCAGTGTGTAGTATTAAATCTATTGCATATGCTGGCCTGAGCATTCACTACTGTATTAAAGGAAAAATGTGCCTAAAGAAAAACGTTAGGGCCATTTCCCGCTCTTGAAACAATAGCAAAATGATGATGCATTTGGAAGAGTGCTAGATGTCAGCCTTTGTATCCCCATTCCAACATCATTAGTGTTAATGTCATGCTAATGTCCCCAAAATATCCTGCTTTTGCTGATTTGACTTTCATAACCACATTTGATGTCAAAGAATACACGCTCGAGGACGCATCAGAACTACTCACAGAAATGAAGCAAAGGGAGTTTTTTTTTCCAGTCCCTCTGGAGAGATTTATTTATACAACTGTCACTATTCCGTCGCCAACACACACATACACCCCCCTCCCCCCCCCCCCCCCCCCTTCCGGACGCCGCCCCTCTACTCTGTGTTCCCATTAAGAAAGTGGTCACCATCACCCCAATTCTCCAGGAGCTAAACGTTAAGACGGCGCTGCTGCTGCCTTTCTTACATCTCCAGTTGTACACAATTGCAAATCAATTCAGCCGGAGAACAAAACAAGCCTCAAAGAGCATTCTGAGCCGTCGGACCTCGTGGAAGTGAGGAATAGCTCATCTCTCGCATTTCCCAGCACCTCGATATGACAGAACGCCAGCCCATCGGTCACCTGCCACTCGCCTTGTCACCCGACTCAGGGTCCGCTCACCCGCTGATGAAGACCCATCTCACCTTCTGACATAAAAGCTTGTGGCCTGCTGCATTGTGGGAACAGTCACCCTGTGCATAAATCAATCCCACTTCCCTCTATTTTCCAAATAAGTGCGTGACTTTGTCAGATCTGCAGTTCTGGAGAGATGAAGGCGAGGATTTGTCATGCACACTTTTATCATTTTGCCACCCAAACAGAGAAGGGTGTGGACTTCATCTTATTGGTTCAAAACAGCTGTCGCAAGTTAGATTGTTGTTTTGTACTCCTTAAAAAAACATCATTTTGCTAGTATGCTCCCATTAAGGCACTGCATTGTCAAATATTGCAGTCAATATTACATATCTTGTTTGTATCAGTTTAGTTTTTTTATTTAACCATCCTATCTATTAAATAATACAAGTGTTGCAAGGTTAGTAATTTGCCTTATGACAAATGTTAATGTGATTTTTGCAAGAGTTTTTACTATGCAACATAACCGAGAAGTTCCTCTATTCCACTGTACACTGTGTGAGGGTCTTGGATCAGGGCCCGGTTGTCTCACCAGTGCTCATGTTCATGGTAATGAAAAAATGTCACCCAGTGGCAACAGTGTAGCCCATTGGTGTGTAAATTAAATACTTTGGGACACAATGGAGATTAGGGATGTCGTGCATGAGACGTCTATTACAAAATAGTCCGCATTGCCAGAACTTCCTCCACAGTGATGCGGGGAAGTCTGGCAGTCCCACAGAGTCTTTGTTCTGAGAAAACAAAAAACCGTGCTCTGGCCATATTATTTTATTCTTATTTATGCATTATTGGCTTTAGCCATTACATCCTCTTGCGGCGCTAAGCCCTGACAACAATGGACGTGAACTTGTTCAAAAGTTGTTTCGTGCAACAGAAAACTCAATTTGACCGGTAGTCTGTCTGGATTTACCCTGCAGACGATCTGAGGAGCAGCTTCACCATAGTCCCTCATAAATCGAGATTAAAACGCCAACCCAAAGAAAGCAGAAGGTATGGGCATCTGAAGAAATTTTTCACCTTATCCAATCCTGAATGGAACGTCTCAATAGTCCAACTCGCACAAAATGTCTAAAAAATTTTTAATGCTTGTTTGACCATTGAATGCAAGAAATTGCATTATTCCAGGACACAGGATCTTTTCCTGTATTCACTTTTCTTTTCCGTCCTCGCCTCATTATCCGACCAAAGTGCTGGTAGTGTCATTTTGGTTCACTGTTGATTTTTTCTCTGTGTGAATTGAAAACCAAAACCATGGGCAAATGCCCCAGTTTATTAAACCCATCAACTGATTTGGACTAGAGCAAAAAAACTTAGGTGTGAAAACGCGGCTAAAATTTGCAAAAGAAGAGACTGACTTTAGTGCTCCACACCCTGCTGTTACTGTTACGTATGCACTCAGTGTCAAAGAACAGTGGTGCCTTTGAGAACGTGGTTTTTTTTTGTCTTTCTTGATTTTGTACATTTGCTTTACTCTGGTACATATTATTCTTGTTTTTTTTCTTTAATTTTCTTCAGCAGACTTGGTGTCTTTCTCCCGAGCGGTTAAAAACACCTCGCCGCCAACACACGTACTGATCATGCTACCTACCGCTGATAAACAGAGTGGATTTGCCCATGGAACACAGCGTGTTTAGTTCCTTATTAGCATGTGGAGCTAGCACTCCCCGCGGGGGGTCAACTTCATCACCTCAAACTCTAGCTCTCCAGCGGGAGCGTGAGTGTGGGGAGCCTGTCATACCTTCCTTTGACTTACCTGCAACGCATTAGAAGCTCTCTTTGAGAACACCCTGATGCCTGTGATCATAACAGCTGAAGGACACTCTCGCTGACAGGATGCGGAGCGGCCTGTTGACTCGAAGGTCGCTGGTTGATACCTGGCCCCTGCAGTCTGCACGGTTCCTTGGGCAGCACTGAAACCCGAATTGGTCCTGATGCTGCGTGACTGTTTATCTGGTTGAATGGCAGCCTGTGCCACCAGTGGTGTGCATGGCCCCGCATTTGTAAAGCGCTATGAGTAGCCGTTAAACTAGAAAACGCTATATCAATGCAGTCCTTTTATATCTTACATGTAACTTGGGGTTATATTATTTGTGCTAAGGAAATGCCCTCTCATTGCATGTGCCACTGTTTTGTTTTAGCTTGTTTCCCTTACACAAGATGTGCAGCCCCGTGTGACCAGGGTGAGTCTTAGCACTATGTACTCAGCAGAACACACACACCACAAACACCACACACCCACACACACAACACACAACTATATCACTACATAGATGAATGCATGAGGCAGATGTCCTATGTAACTGATAATGATATATTACTTTTCTCACAACAGTAACATCATTCTGCCCACTGATCCAACCATGCCCAGATCTGTAGGCTTAACCCTGTGTTTCTTCCCGGTTGTTCTTCCCGCTTTCTATCAATGTTTTTAACTTTTTCTACGTTTTAGCCCATTTTTTTACATTAAAGGGAGGTTGTGGCTCAGTGGTAGGGATTGGCTGCCAATTCCTGGCCCCAGTCCCATGTTGAAGTGTCCTTGGGAAGACACGAACCCGAGCTTCCCCCGATGCTGCGCCATCGGACTGTGAATGTTGTGTGGTGTTTATCTGATGGGCATGTGGACCTTGTACGGCACACCTCAGCCACAGTGTATGACATGTATGAATGGTGAATGGTTCCTGTACTATGTGAAAGAGCTTTGAGTAGTTGTTAAGACTAGCAAAGCGCTTATAAATACAGCACATTGATAACATTAACTTATTATAGGGATGCGAGTACAGCATTATCTGTATCTGTATCTGTTTACCACATGACACTTTTGAAGCTGTGTGGGAGGATGTCACTGAACAAACTGTTATCTACATGGAAACCCAGACCACCCTCTCCACCCCACTGGTCCACCAGAGGAGCAGCTTCCTCTAAGAGGCTCCGACAAGCTTCGATGCCCACGGACCGCTACGAAATCCATTCATCACAATCACTACACTTTTTAACATGTCATCACTGGTGTTAGATAGACTTTTGGACACACACTACTGCCTAATCAACCTGACATTTGGTTTATGTTACATTTTACATTTAGCATATTATTTAAGCATTTGCACATTTTGTTCCCTCATCCTGTACATATTCATATTTGTTTTTTACTTTATTCATTATATTTCTGTATATTGTATGTATGATTATTTTTCCAGTATTTCATTATATTTATATTTTGTGCTGTGTGACTGATTTTGCTGCTGTAACACAAATTTCCCATTTTTCTTGGGATCAATAATCATCTATTATCTATCTATCTATCTGGATACGTACTGCGACTGGCGGGGCCTAACCGGAAGTGGTCAGATGTAACCCGAAGGGGTCGGTTCTCTTGAAATTTGCGGCTTTACCGTATGCTATTTAACATGCAATTGATATGATTGAATCAAAATGTTATATTTATTGCTGATTTGAAAACTATTTACTGACAGCAATCAAGCGATCGAGCATGTTGTGTCATGGTAAACAACAAACTATACACAGAACGTTTTGCAACAAGAATCCAACACATGCGGTTTGCAATTATGAAGTAAAATGTAATGAACAAGAGTTTTCATACTCATATAATTTCTTTTAGTAACTTTTATTTTTTTATGATCAGTGTTATTTTTTTTTTGTTATTTTTTTTTTTTTTTGATTTCCACACCAGGTATATTGTGTGTGTGGTGTGTGTGTAGTAGAGAGAACCACAAGAGAGAGGGGGCGGGGCAGACTGACATAAAAAAAAAAAAAATCTCTTATGGCAGAGACCCAACAGAAGTTGCTTTAAACCAAGCACACGACTGAAACCCACGTTCACCAGAAATCCTAGGTTACTATGTAAGGACTACACCCCCGACCCACGTGCACACTGAATCTACTCGTTTTACTATGAAAGACTACAAACCCCACGTTCCCCAGAAATACTGATTACTATGTAAGGACTACAAACCGAGTAAGATAAAACAACACCTGAAGCTGAAGAAACCCAACGTAACGAACAGATCGCAGACCCGATTGTGACGGAGCGGAGAGAGAGAGCAGAGAGAGAGGAGAGAGAGGAAGAGGCCGAGGGAGCGCATTTTCCATGTTCTGTGTGTGTGTGATTGATCCGAGCGTGTTTGTAGGGGGGGGGAGCGCTGTGATTATCACAGAGCGCTGCGCGGCCATTGAGATTTGATCCAATCCGAGCACGGATATTGACCAATTACTCGTATAATACTTTGTACTCGGCAAAAGGGCTTTATCCGTACCGGATACTCGTTTCGGCCGGATACCTCGGATCCCCCTAATTTCCAGACTTTACTTCACAGCGCGGTGGAGATCGATCTGGTAATGCCAGACTGCTTGCCCACTCCACCCTCAAAGCCACCTCGGGCCAGACTGCCTGTGCTGGTCCACTCGCCTTTGGCATTATCATCGAAGCTGCAACCCTGCAGATGGTTGTCTATGGTGAAAACGTACTGCACCACCAGGCTGAGTGTGGTCCAAGATTGGGGTTTTCGAATTATCGTAAATACACAATATTTATACAGTAAGCCTAACCATAAAAAAGGCAAACTGTAGGCATAGTAGCGCGTGCATGTAGTGCAAATGCCATTGCCGTAATATCCATCTATCCATCTATCTGTCTACTAAGTTTTCTCTTTAGTAGTAGCTCATGTCCTTAGAAAGACCACACGTCGTCCGAGATAGACAGATAGATGGATAGATGGATATTACTGTCAATGGCCAGTTTGCACTACATTGCACAGCATACTATGCATACAGTTTTGCCTTTTTTATGAGTAGGCTACTGTATACATATTGTGGTATTTACGATAATTCGAAAACCACATCTTGGACCACACTCAGCCTGGTGGTGCAGTACTT
>NC_045744.1:31372470-31372543 GCF_008692095.1 Etheostoma spectabile | reverse complement strand
AGACAACCATCTGCAGGGTGTAGCTTCCGATGATAATGCCAAAGGCCGAGTGGACCAGCTACAGGCAGTCTTG
>NC_045744.1:31370623-31372460 GCF_008692095.1 Etheostoma spectabile | reverse complement strand
GCTTTGAGCTGTGGCAGTGGGCAAGCAGTCTGGCATTACCAGATCTATCTCCACAGCGCTGTGAAGTAAAGTCTGGAAATTAGGGGTGATCCGAGTATCCGGCTGAAACGAGTATCCGGTACGGATAAAGCACTTTTGCCGAGTACAAGTATTATACGAGTAATATGAGTCAATATCCGTGCTCGGATTGGATCAAATCTCAATGGCCGCGCAGCGCTCTGTGATAATCACAGCGCCCCCCCCCCCTACAAACACGCTCGGATCAATCACACACACACAGAACATGGAGAAATGCGCCTCCCTCGGCCTCTTCGCTCTCTCTCCTCTCTCTCTGCTCTCTCTCTCCGCTCCGTCAGTCAATCGGGTCTGCGATCTGTTCGTTAACGTTGGGTTTCTTCAGCTTCAGGTTTGTTTTTCTCTCGGTTTGTATCCTTACATAGTAACCAGTAGATTTCTGGGGAACGTGGGGTTTGTGTCTTTACATAGTAAACCAGTAGATTTCAGGTGACGTGTGGGTTTGTAGTCCTTACATAGTAACCTAGGATTTCTGGTGAACGTGGGTTTCAGTCGTGTGCTTGGTTTAAAGCAACTTCTGTTGCGTCTCTGCCATCAGAGATTTTTTTTTTTTTTACTGTCAGCTGCCCCGCCCCCTCTCTCTTGTGTCTCTCTCTACTCACACACACCACACACAACATATACCTGGTGTGGAAATCAAAAAAAAAAAAAATAACAAAAAAAAAATAACACTGATCATAAAAAAATAAAAGTTACAAAACGAAGTTATATTGAGTATGAAAACTCTTGTTCATTACATTTTACTTCATAATTGCAACCGCATGTGTTGATTCATTGTTGCAAAACGTTCTGTATATAGTTTGTTGTTTACCATGACACACACATGCTCGACAAGCTTGATTGCTGTCATGTAAATAGTTTTCAAATCAGCAATAAATATAACAATTTTTGATTCAACTCATATCAATTGCATGCTTAAATAGCATTACCGTAAAAGCCGCAAATTTCAAGAGAACCGACCCACTTCCGGGTTACATCTGACCACTTCCGGTTTAGGCCCCGCCCAGTCCGAGTACGTATCCAGATAGATAGATAGATAGATAGATGTTTATTGATCCCAAGAAAAATGGGAAATTCCTGTGTACCGCAGCAAATCATTCACACAGCCAAAATATAAATATCATGAATACAGGAAAATCTACTACTACATAATACATGAAATAATAATACGAATAAAGTAAAAATAACAAATATTGGAATATGTACAGGATGAGGGAACAAAAATGTGCAAATGCTTAAATAATATGCTGAAATGTAAATGTAAATAAACCAAATGTCCAGGTTGAGTTAGTGCAGTAGTGTGGTGTCCAAAAGTCTCATCTAACACCCAGAGATGACATGTTAAAAAGTGTTATTGCTTGTGAAATGAATGATTTTCTGTAGCGGTCCGTGCGGCATCGAAGCTGTCGGAGCCTCTTAGAGAAGCTGCTCCTCTGGTGGACCAGTGTGGGGTGGAGAGGGTGGTCTGGGTTATCCATGATAGATAACAGTTTGTTCAGTGACCTCCTCTCCACCACAGCTTCAAAAGTGTCATGTGGTAAACAGATACAGATACAGATAATGCTGTACTCGCTCATCCCTATTAATAAGTTAATGTTATCTAAATGTGCTGTATTTATATAGCGCTTTTCTAGTCTTAACAACTACTCAAAGCTCTTTCACATAGTACAGGAACCATTCACCATTCATACATGTCCATACACTGTGGCTGAGGTTGCCGTACAAGGTGCCACCTGCTCATCAGATAAACACTCACACACAT
>NC_045744.1:31369592-31370613 GCF_008692095.1 Etheostoma spectabile | reverse complement strand
ATGGCGCAGCATCGGGGGAAGCTCGGGGTTCAGTGTCTTTCCCAAGGACACTTCAACATGGGACTGCAGGGCCAGGAATTGGCAGCCAATCGCTCTACCACTGAGCCACAACCTCCCCTTTGTAATGTAAAAAAATGGGACTAAAACGTAAGAAAAAGTTAAAAACATTGATAGAAAGCGGGAAGACAACACGGGAAGACAACACAGGGGTTAAGCCTACAGATCTGGGCATGGTTGGATCAGTGGGCAGAATGATGTACTGTTGTGAAGAATAGTAATTATATCATTATCAGGTACATAGGACATCTGCCTCATGCATTCATCTATGTAGTGCATAGCTTGTGTGTGTGTGTGTGTGTGTGTGTGTGTGTGTGTTTGTGTGTGTGTGTTCTTCTGATTACATAGTGCTAATGACTCACCCTGGTCACACGGGGCTGCACATCATTGTGTAAAGAGGAACAAAGCTAACAACAAACAGTGCACTATGCAATAGAGTGCATTTCCTTAGCACAAATAATAATAACCCCAAGTTACATGTAAGATATAAAAGGACTGCATTGATATAGCGCTTTTCTAGTCTTAACGGCTACTCATAGCGCTTTACACAATGCAGGTGCCATGCACACACTGGTGGCCAAGGCTGCCATTCAACCAGATAAACAGTCACGCAGCATCAGGACCAATTCGGGTTTCAGTGTCTTGCCCAAGGAACCGTGCAGACTGCAGGGGCCAGGGATCTAACCAGCGACCTTCCGAGTCACAGCCGCCCCGATCCTGTCAGCGAGAGTGTCCTTCAGCTGTTATGATCACAGGCATCAGGGTGTTCTTCAAAGAGAGCTTCTAATGCTGTGCAGGTAAGTCAAAGGAAGTTATTGACAGGCTCCACCACCTCACCGCTACCGCTGAGAGCTAGAGTTTGAGCTGATGAAGTTGACCCCCCGCCGGGAGTGCTAGCTCACATGCTAATAAGGAACTAAACACTGTGTTTCCATGGGCAATCACACTCCTGTTTTATCAGCCG
>NC_045744.1:31367636-31369582 GCF_008692095.1 Etheostoma spectabile | reverse complement strand
GATAGCATTGATCAGTACGTGTGTGGCGGCGATGTTTTTAACCGACTCTGGGAGAAAGACACCAAGTCTGCTGAAGAAAATTAAAGAAAAAAAACAAGAACTAAATGTACCCAGAGTAAAGCAAATGTACAAAATCAAGAAAGACAAAAACAAACCAGTTCTCAAAGGACACACTGTTCTTTTTGACACTGACGTGCATACGTAACAGCTAACAGCAGGGTGTGGAAGCACTAAAGCTCAGTCTCTTTCTTTGCATAATTTTAGCGCGTTTTCACACCTATAGTTTTTTTTGCTCTAGTCCAAATCAGTTGATGGGTTTATAAACTTGGGAGCATTTTGCCCTTGGTTTTGGTTTCAATTCACACAGAGAAAAATCCAAGTGAACCAAAATGCATCACTACCAGCACTTTGGTCGGATGAGTCGAGGACGGGAACAAGAAAGTGAATACAGGAAAAAGATCCTGTGTCCTGGACTAATGCAAATTTCTTGCATTTCAATGGTCAAACAAGCATTAAATAATTTTTAGACATAATTTTGCGAGTTGACTATATTGACGACGTTCCACTTCCAGGATTGATAAGGTGAAAATTTCTCCAGATGCCCATCACCTTCTGCTTTCTTTGGGTTGGCGTTCTAATCTCCGATTTATGAGGACTATGGTGAACTGCTCCTCAGATCTCTGCAGGGTAAATCCAGACAGACTACCTGTCCAATCTGAGTTTTCTGTTGCACGAAACAACTTTTGAACAAGTTCACCGTCATTGTGTCCAGGGCTTAGCGCCGCCCAAGAGGATTGTAATGGCTTAAAGCCAATAATGCATAATAATAATAATAATAATATGCCAGAGCACGTTTGTTTGTTTTTCTCAGAACAAAGACCTCTGTGTGGACTAGCCAGACCTTCCCCCGCATCACTGTGGAGGAAGTTCTGGCAATGCCGGACTATTTTGTAATAGACGTCTCATGCAGACATCCCTAATCTCCATTGTTGTCCAAAAGTATTTAATTTACACACCAATGGGCTACACTGTTGCACTGGGTGACATTTTCTTTCATTACCATGAACATGAGCACTGTGAGACAACCCTTGCCCTGATCCAAGACCCTCACACAGTGTTACAGTGGAATAGAGGAACTTCTCGGTTATGTTCCATAGGTAAAACTCTTGCAAAATCACATTAACATTTGTAATAAGGCAAATTACTAACCTTGCAACACTGTCTTATTTTAATAGATAAGGATGGTTAAATAAAAAAACTAATACTGATACAAACAAGATATTTAATATTGACTGCAATATTTGACAATGCAGTGCCTTCATGGGAGCATACTAGCACACATGATGTTTTTTTCAAAGGAGTACAAAACAACAATCTAACTTGCGACAGCATGTTTTGAACCAATAAGATGAAGTCCACACCCTTCTTCTTTTTGGGTGGCAAAGTGATAAAAGCTGTGCATGACAAATCCTCGCCTTCATCTCCCAGACTGCAGATCTGACAAGTCACCACTTATTTGGAAAATAGAGGGAAGTGGGATTGATTTATGCACAGGGTGACTGTTTCCCACAATGCAGCAGCCACAAGCTTTTATGTCAGAAGTGAAGATGGGTTCTCATCAGCGGGTGAGACTGCCCTTGAGTCGGTGTTGACAAGCGAGTGGCAGGTGACCGATGGGCTGGCGTTCTGTCATGTCTGAGGTGCTGGGAATGCGAGAGATGAGCTATTCCTCCTCCCACGAGGTCCGACGGCCCTCAGAGATGCTCTTTGAGGCTTGTTTGTTTCTCCGGCTGAATTTGATTTGCAATTGTGTACAACCTGGAGATGTAAGACAGGCAGCAGCAGCGCCGTCTTAACGTTTCAGCTCCCTGGAGAATTGGGCTGGATGGTGACCACTTTCTTAATGGGATACACAGAGTAGAGGGCAGGGCTCCGGGAAGGGGGGG
>NC_045744.1:31366928-31367626 GCF_008692095.1 Etheostoma spectabile | reverse complement strand
GGGGGGGGGGGTGTATGTGTGTGTTTGCGACGGAATTAGATGACAGTTGTATAAATAAATCTCTCCAGAGGGACTGGAAAAAAACTCCCTTTTGCTCATTTCTGTGAGTAGTTCTCTGATGCGTCCTCGAGCGTGTATTCTTTGACATCAAATGTGGTTATGAAAATGTCAAATAAGGCAAAGCAGGATATTTTGGGGACATTAGCATGACATTAACACTAATGATGTTGGAATGGGGATACAAGCTGACATCTAGCACTCTTCTCAAATGCATCATCATTTTGCTATTGTTTCCAAGAGCGGAAATGGCCCTAACGTTTTATCTTTAGCACATTTTTCTCTTTAATACAGTAGTGAATGCTCAGGCCAGCATATGCAATAAGATTTACTACTACACACTGCCTTGCCACACACATACATATACCTCGGAGCTCTATGAATATAAATTGGTTCTTGGTTAATATTTGATTGCTAATATATCCAAATGTTCGTGTCTGGTCACCACTGGGATGAGCTATGTAGCTGAACCTTTTAAGTGAAGATTTAGCTTTTCTGAAAACAACAGGACAGTGAATCCTCCTACATTCCTTCTGTTAACGCAAATTTACACTTCACAGGCTGCAAATGTACAGCTATATTTGGGCTAAAAAAATGGATACAAAATAAATAATAATATATATATATATATATATATATAT
>NC_045744.1:31366165-31366918 GCF_008692095.1 Etheostoma spectabile | reverse complement strand
TATATATATATATATATATATATATACAGTGTATATATACTGCATACAATATTTACAGCCAATTATGGGCTCAAAAAGCTCCTCTCGATCATGTCTGCCCTTGTGCATCATAAACTGCCACTGGAGGTGAGGGAGTGCTCTGGGGACTGAGTGATTATGCTAATCATTAACTGCTTCTTGCTTGGATGGGTGTTTGATCATGGCAAAGACAAAGGAAAAATGCTGTTTCAGCCTCCATTTTACCCTCCACGTCGCAGCACAAGCAGAATCAAGACATCCTGCCAGACATAAAGCATGAAACTATTTGGCTTTTGGGCCTTATAATACAGCTTTCTGTCACGTTAATGTTCTGTAACGGCTCTATTCAGACATAAAAGGACAGTTAGGGATACTGCTTGCTTGTTATTTGGCACCTGAGAGCACGGTCACCTAGTGGTGAGTTGAACAATAATAATTTAGAGGAAGAAGAGTCAAATGTTACTTTGTTAATGGGTTTGACCCATTGACCCATTTTCCTATATCAATGTTCTTTTTAACTTCCCAATTGTAATCACCCAAAATAACACGATTGATTCCCCACAACGTTCTTTGACAAGTACAAATCTCTACTTTCATTAATTTTGTCTTATTCAATTGTATAGCATTTGAAAAAAATTGCAGTGGTTTTGCAATAGTATTGAGTAAAAGTTGACATATTCCAGTCTGTGATTATTTATTATAAGATACATTACTTTAATTTTAGTCTAAATAATT
>NC_045744.1:31360093-31366155 GCF_008692095.1 Etheostoma spectabile | reverse complement strand
GCTTTTCTAACTCAAACATTAGGTATATTTTTCTATAAATTAGGTTTATTAACCATAAATTCCAAAAATAACTTTAAAACTAAAGTTAATAAATTAGTGTTACGTAGTGTTGAAAACGTAAAAAAAGTGACAAACATTGAAAAAAGGGTTGTGTTGAAAAAAAGGATAAAAACGTGAGAAAAAGTTAAACACATCGATGAAAAGCATCAACAAAAGAGTTGATTTTCAATTTTGACGGGAAGACAACACGAGGGTTAAAAACTTGAAGTAGAGTGTCTGCGTTCACATAGCATTTCTGATTTTTGCCTCTCTTTCATAGGCGTCGATTACGGTGGGGACGCGTACCCGTCAGATTCGTCATGAGTCATTTTGTACCCGCCACTTTTTTTTGAAAACCTCAAGCTCAATTTAATTAAAAAAAAACACATATAGCAAACTCTTGAGCGACAGATGCCAACAAATCCACAAAATCCTCCATCCCCACAGGGCAGGCCCAGACACAGCCGCTCTGCTGCAGCGCGGGCTACACGCTCCTCTGTTCACAACACGGCCTGTCGGGACATTCTATAACGAGAAAAAGCTCAACGTGGTGTAATGGGAAATTTACATAGACAATGATTTTCTTTCAATAATTGTTCATTTATTAAGTGATTTTTCATTATAAGTAAATCCTTCAAATATGTGTCTCCTAAAATATCTCCTAAAGTGAGTCCTCCAGGGTTGGAGACAGCTAAAAATATTATGAATCTGCATGTTTCCCTGAAGGGGGAATGAACAGAAAAACAGGCGGCTCAAGAGATATTTTGTTTAAGAGTAGAATGTTTTTCAATTATGGGCCGGTTTCTGCTGGGGCAAACGGGATATAAGGAAATGTAAAATGGACAGAACTTTGGTCACTCTGTATCTCTGCACACTGTGAAAGCTGTCATTGTCATTTTTTGATTGTTCTCTGCAGAAAACAATTAAACCCTTTCACTGAATACCTAAACCTTTAATTCAGTTTGCAGCCTGTCTTTATTTTGTTTCAACAAGGTCTCTTCTCCAACCAAACTTCCACAACAGTGGTTTAATGTAGGCAAAGATCAATGATCACTACATTTCTCATGGCCATATCTTGTCATGAACACTTAAGCCTGTCAAAAAAAACTTAACGTTTAACGTACTTAAACAATGATCAATAATTACCAAATTTCTCTCTCATATTGCTCCTCATAACCACTGAAAACTGTCCAAAAAATCAAACCAGAAGTTTGGTGATGATTTAAGTACAGTATCACGGTATCAGATCAAGTTAAGCTTCTTCACATTATAAGTTAGAAAGCCCATGAGAACTATGGAGAGTCAACCCACAGCTGCTCCGCTGCACTGCTGAAAATGTGAAGCAGAAACGCTTACTGTCAGATATGTCCATAATAATAGGACTTTGGGTTTGATTTTTTGGGGACAATTTTTAGTGATTATGAGGAGCAATATGAGACAGAAATGTTGGAAATCATTGATCATTGTTTAGGTACAGTACATTAAATTCCGTTTTTATTCATTTACATTACCAAAACATGACCTGCGCGAAAGAGAGAAATAAAAGGAATGCGTTGTTGTACCCAGCACTTCTGAAAATGCACTTCCGTATGCGTCTCTGTCCCCAGCACATTTCTAACCAAGCTGGACCATGCCCTCTTTAACACACAATACCACACCAATTGCAGCCAGCAACCATTCAAGGCGCTGGTCCAACCATAAGTACCACTGTTTAGTGTTCAGTGTGTTGACCAACCCTGGGATTAGTGGACGCCCCGCTTTATCTCGAGAGTAGTCTGTATCTACAATCTTTCACTTCCACGATTGTTCAAGGGTTGCCGCTGGATGTCCGCTACCTTCTGCTTTCTTTGTTTTTTAAGATTATTTTTAGTGGCTTTTTCCCTTTATTATAGTAACAGTGGATAGAGTGGAAAGGAGGAGTGAGAGACGATCCAGACAGCTACAGTAGTCCAGTCTGAGTTTTCTGTCGACGACTAAAACATCTTTTAAACGTACACGTGTTCCACCAAAATAAGTTCCTTCCAGAGGCTATTTAGCAGAAGCGCCGTTGGTCCGTGTCCCAAGACGATCGTGATTGGTTTAAAGAAATGCCAATAAACCAGAGCAGGTGTTTCTCCCATCCCGGAACTGTGTGGAATCGTCACACCTTCCTTCGCAGCGCTGTGGAGGAAGGTCTGGCAAAGCAAGGCTACAACCCAGGTCACTCAAATTAAAAAAACAAGGCCAAGCCAGGCAGAGTTACACCCTACAGTCTGTCAAATTAAATGCTTTCATATAATTCTGCATTGATTTGATGCCCCTCTCTGCACTGCACATGATTCATACAGTGTTTGTTTTGAAGTAATTCCTGAGAAATATTTCAGTTTAATAGAGACTCTGGAACACAAAGTGTAAAAGCTGTATTGGGCCAAATTGACGAGTGTTTACTGCACTAAATACTGAAAAACATATCCTAAATCTTATCAGCAATGTATTGAGATTGCTATCTTGTGAGCAATAGCTAGTCATTATTGATCTTGGTGGATTATTAAATTACCATCATGAGTGCAAGGAACACTTGTCCCCACTTCTTTTTCTTACATTTTCTCATCAATGTCATTTTTTTCACTCTCAACAATCTATACCAGCATCAGTAATGTGCAGTACAACAAAAATATGGTGTTTTTTGAAAATGAAACCATGTAAACCTATTCTAGTACAACCTCAAAATTCAATTATGAGCCTGAAAATGAGCAGAATACGGTCGCTCTAAAAAAAAAAGGCCAAATTACGTGCTATTGGATCAGTGCATGAATTCCAGGACTTTCCAATACCGATACCAGCGTTTTAGGCAGTGTCGGAGGCTTTTCAGGTATCGGAACATCTCCACAAACCACAGTCTCGTAGCTATGTTCCCTCACCATCCACCTCAGCTACTGCTTTTTAAAGCTTTTGTGCTTAATCTTGTGCTTATTTTGGGCAGAAAGTGCATAAAGGGCTGTCAATTGTTTTTATGTGGTGCATTTTCACGTCATGGTCTGGAATGTGTGATACTTCTAGAATATTAGACCATACATTATGCCAATCAACATCAACACTCAGGCCTGGGCAATCACATGCCCTGATCCTCTCAATACGAAAGGCAGAGAGCCAAGATATCAATAAGAACCGATAAAATCTGGATACCATACCTCAGTTTTTCGGCTGCACAGTAATTATCTTCCAGATAGGGTGGATGGGCCAAGAGCCTGGGTCTGTCCGAGGTTTCTTCCTAAAAGGGAGTTTTTCCCCGCCACTGTCGAACTAAATGCTAGCTCTGGAGGGAAATACTGGAACTGTTGGGTCCTTGTCAATTATAGAGTGTGGTCTAGACCTACTCTATCTGTAAGGTGTCTTGAGATAACTCTTGTTATGAATTGGTACTATAAATAAAATTGAATTGGATTAAATTGGATAGGCAAAGGCCTCTGCCAGGGGACAGCGTAACCTTTTGGATATTTTTGAACATTTGTTACATTCAAGCCATTGCTAAATGAGTTGCTACAAAGCTAATTATGACTCAACTCCCCACAACTCTCTGGATTTCTCAGTATGGCTATGTTAAGAAGATTGTGGCTTCCGGTGACTTTCACACGCAGAAGCTCGAGTGAAGATAATTACCTCTTCTGAAGAGTCCAACGTGTGTTTTTAACCCTCCGTGTCCTCCGTGTAGGAGGGGTGGGGGCACGTGGGCTATCACAGAAGACTTGTATGATGTGGACGTGCCAACAGTGTTGCTCTAGCTCTAACTTAATAAAAAAAATACATCAAAAATGTATTTGGCAAAACCATTTTTTTGCATATAAATGTAATTTTTAGTAGACTTAAAGAACCTTTCTTAAAGTTAAGGCTTATGTGACAGAAAAACAATGACACTCCTACACTGCTGTTGGAAATATGCCATATTCTTTCATTTCAATAGTTTTGCAAACCAAATGTATAGTTAACAGAGCCGAAAACATTTGGGCAGGCTGAGGGCTGAACAGTTGTTACAGGAAGGCCTTTTGAATGCTAAACATGGCTGCATATGACAATAAGCCTTCTGTCTCCTCTGTCTCTGTCTGCTCCTCCCTAATTCAGAGGGGTTAATGCTGGAGCACAGCTTTGCTGTTATTGCTTTCTCCCGGCACCTTTTAATCAAGGACTCTGTAGGACAGACATGAAACCCTGTCACGACGTCACAGAGTGCTCAGCGTCATCAAAATAATAAGTCACCCCAAACAACCTTGACTTTACTCGCCTGTGAGAAGAGCCTTTTAGATTTTAAGATTCTTTTTAGCCACATTCAGAGCAGATTAAATTCTATTGGAGCGCTGGCTGTGAGACTGGAGCGATTTTAGGATATATAATTTATGAGATGACTTTTGGAAGAAGTATAGGATGAAACTGTTAAAAAAAAGGTCCTGCTCTCTGAATGTCAGCAGTCTCCAGCTGAAGGTATTCCTACTTATGTTTTATTTCTCCTTACTTTTTACCAAAGTGCATTTTTCTGATTTATGTGTAGTGTGAAGCGCATGCTCTCTGGACTCATCTCCAGGTCCACAGAAGCCCTGTCGTGACTAGATGGCAGACATTCAAGCTGATCACTGAAGGTGAATGACTTGAAAGAATCTGATCCTGAAAGCATAACAACAAAGCATGCAGCAACTTTTTGTGGCCATATGCAGATATTGGGGAAAATACTTTGGCAGATTCAAGGTTAGATTTCACAGAGACGTCTCCTCAGAGAACAGAAGAGGATCTGGAGTTTGTCCAAAGTAGCATCTCTGCCATCTGGTCACAGCCGCCTGACAGTGATTATGAACACACACCAAATGGATGCTTCTCCTTTATGGGCCTGTGTTCCAAAGCTGCTCCGTGTTACATTTAAAGATTAAAACAACCCAGTCTGCAGTATTTCTCCTCTAAAAAGTGTCATGAAGCGTTTCCCTTGTGAAAAAAAAAAGATTAAACATTTCCTACACTTAATTAAACTTTATTCAAATGTCATTGGCACTGAGATTATTTCTTATATAGCACTGAAAGGGAATTATTATCCCTGCATTCAGTTTGTCAAATATTTGTTAAAGATCCCATGGCATGAAAATTTTACTTCATGAGGTTTTTTAACATTAATATGCGTTCCTCAAGCCTGCCTATAGTCCCCCAGTGGCTAGAAATGGTGATAGGTGTAAACCTAGCCCTGGGTATCCTGCTCTGCCTTTGAAATAATGAAAGCTCAAATGGGCCAATCTGGATTCTTGCCCCTTATGACCTCATAAGGAGTGAGATTCCAGATCAGGTTACCTCCCCTTTCTCTGCTTTCCCCACCCAGAGAATTTGACCCACCCATGAGAAAGAGACATCATGGCTTTCAAATGAGCAAAGTGGCAGTTGGTCAAGGCCACACCCCCTGCCTCTACCTTGCCCCCCCCCCCCCTCTCCCTCCTAAAAGCTACAGACTCAGAAATGGCACATACTAAGGAAAGATCATTGTGGGACTGGATCTAGTGGCTGTAATTCTGCACCAAGGCTGAATTTTGGGAAGAAATTTCAGATACAGTGTTAGGGGACTACTAAGGTCTATATAAAAGAAACTTCAGATATGGTATTAGGGGACCACTAAGGTCTATATAAAAAGACTTCAAGATATGTATTAGGGACCCTAGGGTCATAAAATAAAACTTCAGATATGGTATTAGGGGACTACTAAGTCTATATAAAAGAGACTTCAGATATAGTATTAGGGGACCACTAAGGTCTATATAAGAGACTTCAGATATAGTATTGGGACCACTAAGGTCTTATAAAGAGACTTCAGATACAGTATTAGGGGACCACTAGGTCTAATAAAAGACCCAGTATAGTATAGGGACCACTAAGGTCTATATAAAAGAGACTTCAGATATGGTATTAAGGGACCACTAAGGTCCAGATAAAGAGACTTCAGGTATGGTATTAGGGGACGACTAAGGCCTATATAAAAGAGACTTCAGATATGGTATTAGGGGACCACTAAGGTCTAT
>NC_045744.1:31352495-31360068 GCF_008692095.1 Etheostoma spectabile | reverse complement strand
CCCGTTGGTTTTGTATTTTTTCTACCATTTTCCCCTAATACGATATCTAGAAGTTTTCTTTTAATAGACCTTAGGTCCCTAATACAAATATCTGCAAAGTTCTCTTTTTATAGACGTAGTGGTCCCCTAATACCATATCTGAAGTTACTCTCGTTTATAGACCCTCAGTGGTCCCCTAATACCATCTCGGCAGTCTCTGTTATATAGATATGTTGTCCCCTAATCACGAATATCTGAAGTATCTTTATGTGGACCTTAGTGGTCCCTATACAATCTAACCTTTATATGGCTAGGCGTCTAAGTCCTACTGATTCTTTATCATGGACACTTAGGTCTTCCCCGACTTCTTGAATACTAGGTCAATACTATCTGAGTCGCTTTTTATCATGACCTAGTGTCCCCTAATCTGTACTGAGTCTCTTTTTATATAGACACTTAGTGGTCCCTAATACTATATCTGAAGTCTCTTTTATAGACCTTAGTGTACCCGTAATACCATATCTGAAGTCTCTTTTATAAGACCTTAGTGATCCTAATACCATATCTGAAGTCTTTTTTATAGACCTTATGGTCCCCTAATACCATATCTGAAGTCTCTTTTAGATGCCTTAGTGGTCCCTTATACCTATCTGAAGTTCTTTTATATAGACCTTAGTAGTCCCTACACTGTATCTTGAAATTTCTTCCCAAATTCAGCCTTGATGCAGAATTACAGCCTAGATCCAGTCCCCAATGCTCTTCCTTAGTATGTGCCATTTGAGTCTGTAGCTTGTTAAGAGAGAGAGGGGGGGGGCAAGGTGAGGGGGGGTGTGGCCTTGACCAATCTGCCACTTTGCTCATTTGAAAGCCATGAGTCTCTTTCTCATAAGGGGTGGGTCAATTCTCTGCGTGGGGAAAGGCAGAGAAAGGGGAGGTAACCTGATCTGGAATTCATCCTGATGAGTCATAAGGGGCAAGAATCCATAATGGACCATTGGAGCTTTCATTATTTCACAAGGCAAGCAGGATACCCGAGGCTAGGTTCACCTATCACCATTTAGCCTGGGGGACTATAGGCAGGCTTGAGGAACGCATATTAGTTACAAAAACCAGCATAGTAAAATTTCATGCCATGGGTCTTTAACAAATATTTTTGCAAAACTGAATGCATGGGATCCTAATTCCCTTTCAGTGGCTATATAAGAATATCTCAGTGCAATGAACATTTGAATAAGGTTAATTAAGTGTAGTGAAATGTTTTAATTATCTTTTTTCACAAGGGAAACGTTCATGGACACTTTTAGAGGATAAAC
Source organism: Etheostoma spectabile (assembly GCF_008692095.1). Lineage (NCBI taxonomy): Eukaryota > Metazoa > Chordata > Actinopteri > Perciformes > Percidae > Etheostoma > Etheostoma spectabile. The sequence goes on along the minus strand of NC_045744.1, from coordinate 31,358,776 downwards.
TACGCAGACTGGTGGTTGTTTTAATCTTGAAATTAACAACGGATGCAGCTTGTGAAACCAGGCCATAAAGGAGCACTTCACATTTGGTTGTGTGTTCATAATCACTGTCACGGCTGGCTGTGGACCAGCTTGGCAGAGTGCTACTTTGGACAAACTCAGATCTCTCTGTTCTCTGAGGAGACTTCTCGTTGAATCTAACCTGAATCTGCCAAAGTATTTTCCCAATATCTGCATATGCCACAAAAGCTTGCTGCAGCTTTTGTTTGTTAGCTTTCAGGACAGATCTTTCAAGTCATTCACCCTTCAGTGATCAGCTGAATGTCGCCATCTAGTCACGACAGGCTTCGGCTGAGATGAGTCCAGAGAGATGCCATTCCACTACTACAATAAATCAGAAAAAATGCACTTTGGTAAAAAGTAAGGAGAACTAAAAATACGTAGATACCTAGCAGCTGGGGATGCGGGACACTTCAGAGAGCAGGACCTTTTTTTTAACAGTTTGTCCGACATACTTTTCCAAAGTCACTCTGCATAATTATATATACCTAAAATCGCCTCCAGTCTCACAGCCAGCGCTCCAATAGAATTTAATCTCTGACTTCTGAAACGAATAGAGTCAAAAGTCTTAATCTAAAGGTTCTTTCACCAGGCGAGTAATGCGTAAAGTCAAGGTTGTATGGGGGTACTATTAATTTTGATGACGCTGAGCACTCTTGTGACGTCGTGACAGGGTTCATGTCTGTCCACAGAGTCTTGATTAAAAGGTCCGGGAGAAAGAGCAATAACAGCAAAGCTGTGCTCCGCATATACCCTCTGAATTAGGGAGGACATACCGACAGAGACAGAGGAGGACACGAAGGCTTATTGTCAATATTGCAGCCACATGTTTAGCATCAAAAGGCTTCCTGTAACAAGTTCAGCCCTCACCTGCCCAAAGTTTTTTCGGCTTGTAACTTACATTTTGGTTTGCAAAATTGAAATGAAGTAATATGGCATATTTCCCAACAGCAGTGTAGAGTGTCATTGTTTTTTCCGGTCACATAACGCCTTAACTTTAAGAAGCGTTCTTTAAGTTATACTAAAAATACATTGATATGCAAAAATGGTTTTGCCAAATACATTTTTGATGTATTTTTTTTATTACAGTTAGAGCTAAGAGCAACACTGTGGCACTTCCACCTACATACAAGTCTCTGTGATAGCCCACTGCACCAACTCCAGCACGAGGACCGGAGGGTAGAAACACAACTTGTGACCATCTTCAGAAGAGGTATAGCTTCACTCGAGCTTCTGCGTGTGTAAGGTCACCGGAAGACCAATCTTTCTAACTAGCCAGACTGAGAAATCCAGAGAGTTTGGGGAGTTGAGTCATAATTGCTTTGTCAGCAACTCATTTAGCAATGGCTATGAATGTAAACAAATGTTCAAAAATATCCAAAAGGTACGCTGGTCCCCTGGCAGAGGCCCTTTGCCTTCCAATTTATCCCATCATTTAATTTATAGTACCAATTCAATACAAGAGTTACTGCCAGAGACACCTTACAGATAGTAGGGCTAGAACCCACTCTACATAATGACAAGGGCCCACAGTTCCAGTATTTCACTCCAGAGTCTAGCATTTAGTTCGAAAGTGGGCGGGGAAAAACTCCCTTTTTAGGGAAGAACCTCGGACGACCCAGGCTCTTGGCCAGTCCACCCTATCTGGAAGAGTAAGTTACTGTGCAGTCCGAAAAACTGAGGATGGTATCAGATTTATCGGTTCTTATTGATATCTTGGCTCTCTGCGTTAGTATGAGAGATCGGTCATGGGATTGCCCAGGCCTGAGTTGTTGATGTGATTGGCATAATGTTGTCTAATATTCTAGAAGTATCACACTTGCCAGACCAGGACGTGAAAATGCCACCCACATAAATAACAACATTTAGACAGCCTTTATGCCACTTTCTGCCCAAAATCAGCACAAGTATTAGCACAAAAGCTTTAAAAAAAAAGCAGTTAGTGAGGGTGGTGAGGGAACATAGCTACGAGACGGTGGTTTGTGGAGAGTGTCCAGTACCTGAAAAGCCTCCCGACACTGCCTAAACGCTGGTATCATGTATGAAAAGTTCTGGAATCATGTCACTGATCAATAGCACGTAATTTTTGCCTTTTTTTTTGTAGAGCGCAAACCGTATCTGCTCCTTTTCGAGCTCTATTGAAATTTGAGGTTGTACTAGAATAGGTTTACATGGTTTCATTTATCAAAAAACACCAATTTTGTTGTAAGGTGCACATTAACTGATGCTGGTAAGATTGTTGAGAGTGGAAAAAAATGACTTGATGAGAAAATGTAAGAAAAAGAAGTGGGGACAGTGTTCCTTGCAACTCATGATGGTAATGTTAACTTAAATACACCCAAGATCAAATAAATGACTAGCTATGCTCACCAAGATGCAATCTCAATACATGCGTGAAGATTTAGGAATGTTTTTCAGTATTTAGTGCAGTAAACACTCTCAATTTGGCCCAATACAAGCTTTAGTACATTTGTGTTCCAGTCTCTATTACCTGAATATTTTCTCAGGACATTACTCCAAAACAACCTTATGAATCATGTGCAGTGCAGAGCGGGGCATCAAATCAATGCACGAATTATATGAAAGGCAATTCTTTGAGACAGACTGTAGGGTTACTCTGCCTGGCTTGGACCCTTGTTTTTTTAATGAGTGACCTGGGTTGTATGCCTGCTTGTGTTCCAGGACCTTCCCTCCAAGCGCTACTTGAAGGAAAGGTGTGAACGATTCCACACAGTTTCGGATTGGAGAAGAAAACACCTGCTCTGGTTTATTTGATTCTTGTAACCAATCCGCAATCGTCTGGGACACGGTACAACGCGCTTGCTAAATAGCCTGGAGGAACTTATTTTGGTGGATACCGGGTACTGTTAAACAGATGTTTTAGTCCGTCAACAGAACAAAACTCAGACTGGGACTATGTAGCTGTATGGATGTCTCATCAATTCCTCCTTTCCACTCATCCACTGTTACTATAATAAAGGGCAAAAAGCCACTAAAATAATCTTAAAAAACAACGAAAAAGCAGAAGGATAGCGGAACATCCGCGGCAACCCTTGAACAATGTGAAGTGAAAGATTGGTAGATACAACTACCTCTCGAGATAAGGGGGCGTCCACTAATCCCAGGGATGTGCAACAACACGAACACTAAACAGTTGGTACTGTAGGGTGGACCAGCGCCTTGAATGGTTGCTGGCTGCAAATTGGTGTGGGATTGTGTGTTAAAGAGGGCAGGTCCACTTGTTAGAAATGTGCCTGGGGACGAGACGCATACAGGAAGGTGCATTTCTCCGGAAGTGACTGGGTACAACAACGCATTCCTTTATTTCTCGTCTTTCGCGCAGTCATGTTTTTGGTAATGTAATGAATAAAAACGGAAAATTTAATGGACTGTACCGTAAACATGATCAATGATTTACACACTTTCGTCTATCATATGCTCCTATAATCACTAAAAATTGGTCCCCAAAAATCAAACCCAAGTACTATTATGGTGCCATATCTGACAGGAAGACGTTCTGTCCACCCATGTTTCAGCAGTGCAGCGGAAGCGCTGTGGGTTGACTCTCCAAGTTGCGATGGCTTGCTAACTTTTAATGTAACGAAGACTTTCAACTTGATCTGATACCGTGAACTGGTATTTAATCAGCACCAAACTTCTGGTTTGATTTTTGTGACGTTTTCAAGTGGTTATAGATGCAATGATGGAGAGAAATTGGAACTTAATGATCATTGTTTAAGTACGTTTAAACGTTAAGTTTTTTGACAGGTTAAGTGTTCATGAAAGATGTGGACCATGAGAAATGTAGTGATCATTGATCTTTGCTACTATTAAACCACTGGTGTGGAGTTTGGGTTGGAGAAAGAGACCGTGTTGAAACAAAATAAAGAAGGCTGTCAAACTGAATTAAAGGTTTAGAGTATCAGTGACAGGGTTTCCTTGTTTCCTGCAGAGAACAATCAAAAAATGGACAATTGACAGTCTTTCCAGGTGCAGAGATACAGAGGACCAAGTTCTTCCATTTTAATTTCCTTATACCCGTTGCCCAAGCAGTAACCGGCCCATCATTGAAAAACATTACTCTTAAACACAAAGATCTTGAGCCGCTGTTTTTTCTGTGGGTCTTCCCTTCGGGAAAATGCAGATTGCTCAATTTTTAGCTGTCCAAACCTGGAGGAACTCACTTTAGGAGATATTTTAGGAGACACATATTTGAAGGATTACTTTAAGGAAAAATCACTTAATAATGAACAATTATGTGAAGAAAATCATTGTCTGATTAAATTTTCCCATCACCAACGTGACTTTTTCTCGGTGTAAGAATGTCCCGACAGGCCCGTGTTGGTGAACAGAGGAGCGTGGGAACGCGCCCCCCTTGCAGCAAGGCTGGGTCTGGCGCCTGCCCGTGGTGGATGGGGATGTTTTGGATTTGTTGGCTTGTGCTCAAGATTTGGATATGTGTTTTTTTTTTTAAATTAAATTGAGCTTGGAGGTTTTCACAAAAAAGGTGGCGGGTACAAAATGACCAATGACGAATCTGACAGGTTACGCGTCCCCCGTATCGACGCCTATGAAAGAGAGGCAAAATCAGCAAATGCTAGTAGTGCGCAGGACATCTACTTCCAGTTTTTAACCCTCGTGTGTTTCCACGTCAAAATTGAAAATCAACTCTTTTGTTGAATGCTTTCTCTCGAGTTTTAACTTTTTCTCGTCATTTTTATCCTTGTTTTTCAACACACCCTTTTTTCAATGTTTGTCATTTTTTTACGTTTCAACATACGAACACTAAATTTATTAACTTAGTTTTTAATTTATTTTGTTGGAATTTATGGTTAAAATCAACCCTAAGTTATAGAAAAATTCATACTATGTTTGGTTAGAAAAGAGAATAGATATTATGTTAGGACTAAAATTAAAGTAAGTATCTTATAATAAATAATCACAGACGGGAATATGAACATTTACTAATACTATTGCAAACCACTGAATTTTTTTCAAAATGCTATACAATTGAATAAGACAAAATTCAATGAAAGTAGAGATTTTACTTGTCAAAGAAACGTGTGGGGAATCAAGTTCGTGTTATTTTGGGTGTTTCACTTGGGAAGTTAAAAAGAACATTGATATAGGAAATGGGGTCAATGGGTCAAACCCATTAACACAAGTAACATTGACTCTCTCTTCCTTCCTATAAAGTATTAGTGTTTCAACTCACCACTAGTGAACCCGTTGCTCATCGGTGCCAAATAAACAAGCAAGCAGTTCGCTAACTGTCCTTGTATGTCTGAACTAGAGTCCGGTACGAAATAGATAACGTGACAGAAAGCTGTATTATAGCCCAAAAGCCAATAGTTGTCAGCTTGTATTCTGGCAGGATGTTCTTGATTCGGCTTGTGCTGGCGACGTGGAGGGTAAAATGGAGGAGGAAACAGCATTTGTCCTTTTCTTTTGTGCCATGATCAACACCCATCCAAGCAGAAGGCAGTTAATGTTTAGCCATAATCACGTCATCCCAGAGCCCTCCCTCACCTCCAGTGGCAGTTTATGAATGCACCAGGCAGACATGAATCGAAGGAGCTTTTTGATCCCATAATTGGCTGTAAATATTAGCATATTATACCTGTATATTAGATATAGAAAAGATAGATATATATAATATAGATATATATATATATCTATATATATATTATTAGTTATTTTGTATCCATTTTTTTTATGCCAAATAGAGCTGTACATTTGCGCCTGTAAGTGTACAGTTGCGTTAACAGAAGGAAGTGGATGAATTCACTGTCCTGTTGTTTTCCAGAAAGCTCAAATCTTCACTTAACAGTTCATCTACATAGCCATCCCATTGGTGACCCCGACACGCACATTTGATATATGAGCCATCAACATAGTAACCAAGACCAATTTTTAATAATCATAGAGCTCCGAGGGTATATGTAGGTGTGTTGCAAGGCAGTGTTGTATTAGTAAATCTTATTGCATAATGCGGGCCTTATCATTCACTACTGGATTAAAGAGAAATGGTGCTAAAGATACACGTTATGGCCATTTCCGCGCTTGGAAACAATAGCAAAAATGTTAGGAAAAACTACAACACCACACTGGTTCTAGCTAGACCGAAAACAAAACAACAGGCACGCCACACACACGTTGTTTGGGTTTGTGAGCCGGCCAAAGAGTAGTAACGTTACGTTGGCGAGCGTGAGACGCCGAAATGG
>NC_045744.1:31336883-31352485 GCF_008692095.1 Etheostoma spectabile | reverse complement strand
GATTCTGAATGAAAAGTTTACTTTTAAAAGTTAAATGGTTCCATTGACAAGACCAAAGTGATCTGTGTGTTTGGTCGTTGTGAACTGAGTTATCATCGCAGCATGTCCAGTCTGAAATACCACCTGATGGCCGAGCACACACCTGATGCCAATTCTCCGTCCGATTTTAAATTTTCAGAAAATAGGACGCTCAGCTCTGTGATTCGAATGTAATTGTAATACATGAAAGGCACAAACTAGGGCTACAAGGTAGGCCACTAAGTTCCAATTAAGTAATTTTTAAGGCACCCATGAGAAAGAGACATCATGGCTTTCAAATGAGCAAAGTGGCAATTGGTCAAGGCCACACCCCCAGCCTCCACCTTGCCCCCCCCCTCTCTCTCCTTACAAGCTACAGACTCAAAATGGCACATACAAGGAAAGATCATTGTGGGACTGGATCTAGTGGCTTAATTCTGCATCAGGCTGAATTTGGGAAAAATTTCAGATACAGTGAGGGGAACTACTAGTCCTATATAAAAGAACTTCAGATATGGTATAAGGGACCACTAAGGCATCTAATCAAGAACTTCAGATATGGTATTAAGTAAGGGACCACTAGGTCTATATAAAAGAGACTTCAGATATGGTTAGGACCACTAAGTCTTATAAAAAGACTTCAGATATGGTATTGGTGACACTAAGGTCATATAAAAGAGACTTCAGATAGGTGTTAAGGGACCACTAAGGGTCTATATAAAGAGACGTCATATATATATACGGGCCACTAGGTCTATAAAAGAGACTTCAGATCATTGTAATACTGAAAGGCACGATATGGCTACAGGGTAGGCGCACTAAGTCCATTATGTCATTTTAAGGCACCCATGAGAAAGAGACATCATGGCTTTCAAAAGAGCATTATGTCATTTTTAAGGCAACAACATTAAAGATCATTCTAGGCAAAATGTCTGCAACTTGTGTCACTAGTTTGTTTTTGGCCCTTTTCTGTTTCAACTTGACAATGTCCCGTGCACTAAGTCAGCTCCATAAATAATGGTTCTTTAATTTGGTATAGAAAAACTTGACCTTGCCGGCCCAGAGCCCTGACCTCCATCCCACCAACACCTTCTTGTGGATGAATTGGAAAGTTTACTGAGAGCGAGGCCTTATACGTCCAATCATCAGTGCTGATGCGCTCGAACTGAATGGATCCCTGCAGCCTAGTTCTAAACCCTGGTAGAAAATCTTGAAACTAAAAGATGGGGCCACATAGGTGTTAGGGTTGGGTATTGTTTGTTTTTTCCAATACAGGTCGTAACTATGATGCACCACAATGTTAGACTACTAGTTTGCAGTAAACTGTTGTGTTTTGTCCAACAACGCAGCTTACTTACTTACTTACCCTACTACCCCTCCTGGGGCATAGGCCCGCCGACAAGGTTCTCCGGCACTCCGTCCTGTGCAATTTTCTCTAGTTGTCCCCAAGAGTGGCCTGTTCTCTTGACTCAGCGTCCAGGTCTCGACGCCACTGTTTTCGGGGTCACGAACCCCTTTTCTTTATCCATCTCCAGCGCCTTTGGATGATCTCTTCATGCTGCCGGTTGTTGATTTGTTTCGTTGCCACAGTTCTGGGTTGCTGATGGTATCGGCCCAGCGATCTGTAATATGCCCGCAGACATGTGTTGATAAATGTCTGAATCTTCTTGGTGGTGGTAATGTGGGCCTCCATGTGTTGGCACCATAACCACTGCCCTGACTTAACATTGGTATTGAAGACCCTGACTTTGTTTTGATGGAGACATCTCTTGAGCTCCAAACGTTTCTTCAAGTGGAGAAAGGCTGCCCTGGCCTTACCATACGTCTCTCACATCTGCGTCGGTTCCTGCCCTGCTTGTTGACAATGCTGCCAAGGTAGGTGAACATCGTCCACCTCAGCAGCTAGAAACTGTTATATGACGGTGTTGGGATCCTTCTACAGTGTATATAGTCACACTTTACACCCGTTTAACTTTAGCTGTCACCTTTTAACAGTGTTAAAAATCCGCTGCTGTAGCTAACGGTAGGCTAACGTTACCTGCTGCCCACTGTCAACTGCATCATGTCAGTGTGCTTCTATTGCCTCTAACATCTGTTTTGGAGTAGTCAAGAGAGCGCAGCATTTCCGTGGCATCAAAATGATGGCACTGAAATCAGAGTTCTATTCGGTCATTAGGCCCCAGAGTCGTATTACACCGGCTCCTGTACCCAACCTTACATAATAACCAGACCTGGCATCTTACGGCCCGCGGGCCCCATCCGCCCTTGTGCGTCCCTGTCCGGCCCGCTAGGCCATCATAAATTTAAAAAATATCTATGTCGAGTGTGCAACAACGGTACTGGCTTTTTTTTGAAAAGCGTTATTGTATTACATCCGTGTGACGTATGCGCTGCGTGTTGTGAGTGAAGCGGCAATCACAATTACAATACATTTTTAAAACATCTATGTCGTGCTGCACACAACTGTCCTGCTTTTATTTTGAAAGTGTTTATGGACGGATGTCCTGCGTAACCTGTGTAGTGAAGGTGCACCGTGACAATGAGCCCGGTTCCCCCCCCCCCCCCCCCCCCCCCCCAAATGTCCGCTCACTGCTATAAAAGAAAAGTTGATGACGAATGCCGTGTTTTCACAAGACTGGACTGCCAAGTATTTCTTTGAAATTAAAGGTAAGCCGTGTGTTAAACACAGGTTGCTCTGATTTAAGGATTATAATCTGAATCGCCACTACACGACGAAGCACGAGGAAATACCGGACTTCCGTCTGATGTACGCTCAAGGGAGCTGATGTGTTGATGTAAACCTGCGTAACCCAACTAGACTTTTAACCAAACTTCACACCCCCAGATGATGCAGTTTCATAGCATTCCAATGATTGTTTTTGTTTTCTTATTTCAATTTATTTAATTTCACATAAATATTAGGATTAAGAGTTTAAATAAACCACAAAAGCATCTGCTTTTGTAAAAAGTAAGTTAGTTAATGAAATTATAATTATATTATTTTCTTACGATATATCAAAATAATATGGGCAGAATTTAATTTGAATATTGTCATGTGTGCCCTCCAGCATGCTCGGGTTGCTCATTGCGGCCCCCGGTAAAATTAATTTGCCCACCCCTGTAATATACAGTATGTTTATGTTCTGTTTTAGCAACTCAAGCACATGTTATGGTTAGGAATGATGGTCTTGCCTAAGGTAGGGTTGGTAACTTGTTTATAACATTGCACTTTTTCTTATATATTGTTTGAAATGTCTATACCCCTGACAGCAATAAATAATTTATGGACTCTCCCCCAATCGCTGCCTCGCGGCCCGCTTGAAAATAACCAATGAAATGGCTCGTTGCCCTGCTGCACGTCTCTACCCAACTCTTTAGTCCAACAGACTATTTAAAATCTCATTAAAAAAGGATTGCCAAGACACATTTTCCACACATTTACATCCCCAGAGAATATTCTTACTGACTATGGTGATCCCCCCATTGACCGTCACCATGACGTTCGAATTATGGGATGGATTGCCATGAATTTTTGCGACGGACATTCTATTCCCCTAGTTTTACCAAATCTCTTGTGGCCTTGATTCTTCATCTAGCACCATCATTATGTCACAAATGACATTACTTTTTGCAACTGATATTTTCCAATCGACCTAAGCTTTGTGTTAGTTGCGCAATAGTGCAAATATTAGCATGCTCATAGGCAACTCTTAGATGCTCTACGCAAGCATGACCGTTGCTAGCAGGTCTGTGGACTCATAGTTCTGTTCCTCTTAGCGTAGTATATGACATATATATATATGAAGTCTTTTGATTAAGTCAATTAGTCAATAACAAAAATCATTTTGATTGCTATAATCAAAAATCTATGCCAACCATTTCCTGGTTACAGATCTCAATGTGAATGTTTGCAGCTTTGGAACTTGCAATATTTTTCACATTGCTTTGACCTTTTATAGACTGAATAATTAATTATTGATCAAAAACATACTTAACATAGCAGTAATAAAAAAAAGTTACTACAAATAAAACCCCACAAATATTATTTTTTGTAATATTATGATAGTTTAGTTTCATAGAAGACATTCAAAAATCAGAGCAGAAAGTGAAAGTTAGATACCCTCACAACTCTGACACAACTTGCAAATAGAACTGTCCCTACCTGTTAACTAAGTGATGGATTACTGTTCTGAATGTCTTATCTCTGAAGTTTCAACATTATGCTACAGTTTCCCCCTAGACGTTTTATAACATAGTACAGCATTCACGTCTAGTTACTAAAACTCAACGTCTCCACCCAGCACTTGTAAGCTTTAAAATATTTTTATTGTTTGCACATTATTTACAGGTGTTCATATACTGTGGTCCATTCCTTAGTATATTATCAGTCTTTTCCGGCCTCATTCTCCTTTGACATCCGCTTGATTGTAAATCAATCAAGAGATCACAACAGCGCACAGTAATATCATCACCGGATTCATTTGCATAAAGTAAACACAATTGGTGCGAGTGACTACTCTATATTCAACACTGTTGATTGAAGTTAAAATTGTAACTGCTTTAATTGACAGCTAATATTAATCATCGCTGGCTCTGTGGCCGCTGCTTCTACATCAACCGGCATACTTAGTTGGTGACAGATCAGGTCAAAGGCAGTTAGTGTGCTATTGTAAGTCTTTCGCTTCGGAGCGTCGAGGCTTTTAATTGTTTTAGAACCAATGATGTCATTAATGACGTCCAAAGCCATACCACTTGACTGGTTTAGGAAGTGGTTTGAACCTACACCGGTTTGTGATGCATCCATGATCTATACAAGCAATTCATTGCCCTCTTCTCACTTAAACCACTGCCATGTTCCAGTTTTAGATTACTCATATTGCACCTCTTGCAATTTACATTTTTACATATTAGTAATACATTTTATTCCATTTAGTGCTTTAGTACTCAAAGAGACACTACACAATAAGTATAAAATCACATATCAGGCACCTGGGGTAGCTCTTCTGGTAGAACCTGAGCCCCATACAAGGCTCAGTCCTCGATCCAGGGGCTTGCATGTCATTCCCCCTCTCATATACCAACATACAATCACACTATGTTGAGACAAATGGTTATTGATTTGCTAACCTTCACTGACGCAAAATCCAGTGTATCACAAATCACATTGGGTCATCGATAGCCCCGAATTTGCCAGACCTTCCTCCACAGCGCTGCAGAGGAGGGTCTGGCTTGTCCACACAGCGCTCCGGATGTGAAAAAACGTGTGCTCTTGGTTTTATTGGCATTTCTTTAAAACCAATCAAAATCGTCTTGTGTGGCTAGAAGCACCGACGGAGCAAGTGTCTTGGCAAAAGGGAAGGAACTTGTTTTGGTGAACATGTGTACGTTCAAAACAGTGTTTTAGTCGGGCAACAGAAAACTCAGATGTGCCCAGATAGTCTAGCTAGCTGTCTGGATTTACCCTGCAAGATCTGAGGACCAGTAACCATAGTCCTCAAACATCTACCGAGTTTAGATGCCCAATGCAAGATAGCAGAAGATGACGACATCCAGCCAAATCTCCAGAACTATCTCGTAAATGAAACATTGTCGACATAGACTAGACCATCGTAATATATCTGCCTGTGTGACCAACAGGGTATTGTGACATTGTGAGAATCCTGGGAGAAATTAACCCTTTTGCAAACCATTTGCTGAAGCTTCATGAGGTTCATCTCGCCATGCTAACAACTTCCCTGTCATGTCCCGCATTGAAAAGGGCACCCAGTGATGCCAGCCTCCCTTTTTCCAGTGAAAGTAGCTATAGCACCAGGCTTTACAGAGCGGAACAGGCTAAGACTGTTATCCAACTCCTGCCCACCTAATGGCGGACAGCTCTGATGGATAGACCGGGGTCCCGTGTGTCACTGCAGGCCTCCGGGACATGATAGGCACATACACGGAGTCATTTAATGCTGAGTTTATTATTTCCCTCCCCACCGCCATTCCTCTCTTTTTAAACACTTACATATACACACACAATATTCATTCCCTGTCTTCACTTTGTTCGTTGTTGTCTCACTCTTTTATAAAAAAAAAAGTATTTAATTCATTTATTCAAGCGTAATTCTTAATATAATATTGTAGCTCTTTCTTAATATATTTGTGTTTTTTTATTTGATCACATTTGATCTGGTGTACATCTGTATATAAATATAAAACTTGGGTATGTGTTTTCATGCATATTTACTATTTAATATCGCACTCACTGCAGTCAGTCCCCAGAAGACCATAACATGTTGACCCCCCCCCCCCCTTACTGCAGAATTGACAAGCTGACTTGACTTCAACTTTCAACTTAATTGTGTCCGTTGTTTCACTTGTGTTTTTATAAAAATGCTATCTGTTTTAGATAGATTTTTAAGATTTCTACCTTTTCTTTCTAGTTTTGTAATCCTAAATGTCAGAGGGTTGGTGCTCTGATTACTTCCCTTTTGATGATTTGTATGTAGTTGTAAATATCCATTCAAGTTAGATTTTGCTAAAGCCATTAAGTGGATAGCTTTGAAATACTCTTGCATTAATTGTATCCCTTTTAAAGCCCCAACAGGTGTTATGATATAAAGAGCTAAAAGGACAAAGCAAGTGTTCAGCTGGGGGACAAAACACCAACCGGAGGCTTTCGCAACCTGCACCCGAGTGCTCATTTTTAATAGCTCATAATTGACCATAAAGCATTAGAAATGATTCATTAACTATGATACAGCTTTTAGTTACAGCTGAGGATCTCCTTATTAGACAGAGCAGCAAAACACACAATTACACATTTTATTGTACCAGCAGTAGGGTTTGTGGTAACGGTGCTAAAACTTACTTTTTACTCCTAATATTTCCTTATATGTCTTTAGTTATAATTCGACTCGATTTTGTACAATTTGTGCAACTGCACACAGAATTTCCTTTCGGGATCATAGAGTATTTTCTGATTCGATTCTGATTAAAATGGTGCCGGTGTCTGAAACCGATACTCTAACCCGATACTTTAAAAAGAACACAAAACGACAAATCGGCGCCTTTTGATGAACGCTTGTTTATTGCTATGGCCATGTGGTAGCTAACTACGGTAGGCTACGTTACCTGCTGTCACTGTAGTGTTACTAGCATCACATGCAGCGGTGCTACTGTTGCCTCTCCCGTCCGTTCGGAGCTCAGAGGCAGGGCAACATTTAAGTGGCACCAAAATGAGGCCCCAAATCCGCTATCCGGTCCGGTATACCGGTCATGAGGTTCTCATATGCATCCTAATCAGAACCTCATGTGCCTTCTTTTGTTTACATAAAATAACTCAGGTAAGAACCATGTAACATGCCTGATGTAACCGTGCTGGCTGCCTTCAGTGAAAACTGTCCTTGTCCTCATTTGTTCCCCCTTTATACCATGACAGGTTTTACAGCATGTTGCGCATTTGAGTACTGCTTCTGTGTGTGTGACTGTGACCAGTCGCATTTTGCCCGCACATCTGTCACCCATCTCAAGCAGCAGAAAATATTCTGTATCTCCTGTCCTCACATATGAGACACAAATTACTTGCCAGAAGTCATCATCAGTTACATGGAAAGGACAGCGCTGTGTGGCATATTCTAAGACATGTGTGATACCTTATTGATAGGGTATACGTTGTCATGTGGTGGAATAAAAATATCTGCCCCTCGTTTATCCTTGTCACCATCCCCCCTTGGGCTATAATGTACCAGTTGTGTGCCGCTGCCTCCATTGAGGCCTTTAAAATCCTCTGTTGGATCTTTTTTAATTGCATTGGCCCTTGATGAAGTTGAATGGCGGGTGTGAGCAACGTTCGTTATCATAATCACTCTGGAAAAAAAAGAAAAAATACAGGAGATCCATACCCAATGTTGCTGCACTCTGCAAATTCAGACCCACGGAATTGAGTGAGGTGTCATGCTGAGCAAGGTTTGTGTCTGTGTTTTGATTAAATTCCCACAACAAGAAAAAAATGAGTGGCATTGCAAATGAAGATTAACCATTTTAAAACACAGTGCAAACCGCCAAAGAGCAAATGCTGTGTAATCTATCATCTGTATGCTTCAAGTCCTCGCTCAATTCAGTTTTTCCTCAGTGCTTTCTCTAAGTATAAGGTTTTGTTTTTTTTCTATTTGTGTGTACCACGGGATCTCTGTAGCTTATTTCAGAGGCATACACTTAAATGGATAACCCTAGCAAACTAATGGAAATATATCAGGCTGATCCTCAGGAGTTTATAAAACCCTAAAAAGCCCTATTGAGAGAATGTGTAACTTATATAGTTCTACAGTAATCAAGAGGCATTTAGTGACAAAGGCTTGGTGTACTCTGCTCTAATGATATGAATCATTCTTTTTGTTGTGGCAGAGCTGGTAGACGGCAGGAATGCACCATCCGCCCTGGGCTGCAAGTATTTGATGTTGAAAAAGCATGAGCGTTTTTTTATTGATAGAACACACAGATCACCCTTTGATGGATGGCGTCTGATACCTCAACACAAACAGGAGGGGGTTATTTCTGGGAGAAAGGTGAGGGCTCCTTCTTATGTGCTTACTATCTTTATTCATGATGCTCTGGACTGATTGCGCGGGCGAGTCTGTCTGCCACAGGTCATCTATAAGAATTTGAACGCGAGCAGAAACCAGACAGAAGAAGAAATTCCTCAAAACATGTTCATTTCAAAAATACTCCTACAATGTGAACAAAACCACCCTGCAGCAACAGTAATAGAAAAACCCACTTGTCTTGAATCTTCTTCACACAGTTTTACCAAGCAATACATTCAAGCCTTCAAATACAACACATTCCAGGGTTTTTACAACTGAAACTGCAGTTCTCTCGAATTTTCACTGAAAATCCCCAAAAGAACAAGAATAGAAAACATGGCACAGCCCCCCAGAGCGTTTTACCTGTGCATTGTGTAAGCAGCTTAAAGGTCCCATGACATGGTGCTCTATGATGCTTTAATACAGACCTTTGGTCCCCTGGGACCGAGGTTGCTGGTTCAAGTCCCCATACAGACCTATGGCGGTGGCTGAAGAGGTGCTATTCACACCGGGGCACTGCCGAAGGTGCTTTTCCCCCCCCTCACTCTCTCCATCAGTGTGTGTGTATTTCAGGCCTGTGTGTACACAGATTGAAAACATGTAATTTCCCCTTCGGGATTATAAGTATACATTATTATAGGAATTACAGGCACTAGAGCCAGTCCCACAATGAGCTTTCCTTAGTATGTGCCATTTCTGAGTCTGTAGCGTTTGGGGGGGGGGGGAATTAATGAATTAATCAATGTAAAAAAACCTCAAAGGGAATTTTCATGCCATGGGACCTTTAAGGTTTCTGGCTGTGAAGAAACATTTGTCTGAATATGGTGACAAACCTGATTTTCAATTGGATGGTGTTTTATAATACAGTGGTCCAATCCACAAACAAATACTGTACAAATTAGATTTTTTACTTAGAACGCACACCAGTGGTGCTGACCATTTGTGGCGTCAATGCACATCTAATTAAACCTGGCGCGCACAGAGTAAGCGGCAACAAGCTTAGACCATTGTGAATAAACATGCTCTAACTGGAGGGTTTTGCAAGTTTTTGAACGGTTAGCTGGCGGATTGTGAGTTTCCGTCATCTGTACCAAAACCTGCAAAGACCTGGCAAACTGTGCTACCTTTTCTACCTAGCAGTTGGCCACATGCAGAGCTTCAATCTGACTCAAACCGTCTGATAATATTTAGCCTGAGACACAAGAAAGAGATAGTTGAAAGATCTAACGTCCTTTCCTTGCTGTTGCTAAGCAGCAGTCATCCAACCATGGCCAGTCTCAGGCCAGCCACTCCTTGATATCATCCGTGGGTAAGGTGGAAGCCTTCAGAGGGAGTCAGGATCTCAGATGCACAAACATGCACACTTTCACAGTGGAGTCATGCACATTTTGTTGTCTACCTTATACTGCTGTGACACCAATTCCGACTCCAACAATTTCAGGTTTGAAGTTGTGTTTTTGGCTGTTGCAAGGGTTACAGCTTCAAACCATTTATACTATTCAGATTTTCTCTTTTTCTATGAACACAATTCTATTTTCTTAAATCTTGCTGATATCAACTTCCTACATCATTAATTGTCTGCCATTTTGAATTCTCGTTCTTTTCTTCCTAAACCCTTATCCCGTCATGCCCAGATTGTAGAATAGAAGTAGAAGTCCTCTATTATGTCATTATACACATGTGTAAAATGAACCAACCCTTTACAGTGTCAACAAGAAAGACTATAACATGGAATAAATATAAAATATAAATAGGGTGCACATTTCCAGGGACAACTGTAAGATATATAAATAGTACAGAAGATAATATGGTTTTGTATACCATTATAAAATAATCTTACACAGTTATTAATTGCATTGCACTGACTTTGGGGTTATTGGTGTAGCAAAAGTATTAAATATAAATTTGCCTGTATGAAGGAAATGGTTAAATTAAGTATTGCACAGTATTAAAATGGCACAGATTTTTCCATTGTCAAGTAATAAGATATTTAAACATTGTACAGCAATGAAATTACATATGAAATTATCATGCACCATCTCTGGAAGCTTTACTAAAATAATCAGATAGTGACTCTTAATGCCTTAATTATTCAGTTTCTTGGTACGGATGTCATACCAATCAATCGTCTCTCCTCCTTAAGAACCACCCACCGTTGTTGACACCAGGGCTTATCCCGGTCACTCCTAGCTGTGGATAGGTCCCACGCATTTTTTGTCTTGGTATTTTTAGTCGGTGCGACACAGAGCAGCCCCTCAGCTATTAGCTTAGCATGGAAAATGGAATCCTGTGTTGTGTTAAAGTGAGCCCAACAAAAACAAAACAACCTGATTACTTCTTGTGGCCAACGTACAAATACAATGCAGATTAAGATATTGACTTGGACTATATTGGTGGGAAGCACAGCCGAGCCTGCTACATGGGCGCAGAGTATGACGGGTGGCTGTCTTTCACCCACCACATTTCACCGCGTAGCATGTATAGAAGGCTCCTTAGAGGACTTAGCAACACACACCACCACACACCACACACACACACACACACACACACACACCACACACACACACACATGCGGTCGTATGTTGTGATAAAAACTGGCACACCGATAAATACATACACCACAACACAAACTGCACTCTCTTTCTCTCTCTCTCCCTCTTTTACACACATCACACACAGACTAATATTTTGAATAAAGCTAGGCACACATACCCACACAACAACCGCACTCTCACACACATGCACATACACTTTCACTCACCAATATTAATAACTTTTCACTCACCTCTCTCTCCTCTCGTCCTCTCACGCACACACATACACACACTTACTCACAATACACTGACAAATATAACATAACTATTCATTTCATGTGATAAATCACTCGGCAATCTCTCCTAATTATGCACAAGGTGGTGGGATTCAGCTATTCTTATAGATATTGTTGTTTTGTTAAGAGAAGGAAGTTTAAAGGATGGTTTTCCTTCCCATAAAAATGTTAAGAGCAGTTTACAGAATATGTATTTGACTTAGAAATCGTTAATTGAATTGTTTAATGAATTCATGTTTGAGGTCATGTTTGAGGCTTTGACAAATATGTACACTACCAGTCAAAGGTTTGGGTCCTTTACAATTTCCATTCCACTCCATATAAACAGAATACGCTGGATCTGATGGGTAGCTGATCTTTAATGCAATATCTCATTGCCCATTATCAGCAACCATTCATCCGTGTTCCAAGGTTTATTCTGTTACTAATTAATACAGTTTAAAAAACTAACTGAGAAACATTGGAAAACTCGCAATCATCAAAGCACATAATGTATCTGAAAACTGCTGCCCTGATGAAAAAGACATGCACACTGTCTCAGCTGTATTCTGTCTGACAGTGGTGCAATGGAAATTTCTGAGTGACCCCAACCTTTGACCGATAGTGTATTTTGATTTATTGTTGCCGCTATCAGTTTTAGGCTGTGTATTTTTTTTTTTATCTTGCCATGTCTTTTTGGATATTGACTAGGAAAAATGCAATAAAACTCAGCATTCCATCACTGTTTTTGAACTTGTTTAAAATTGAAACTTCTGTATGACTAACTTGTGACTTGCATGATCCGAACTATGACTTGACTTGCTTGCTTGCCAAAAAATGACTTTGGACTTGCTTGACACTTGAAGGTAAAGACTTGCTTGTGACGTGCCCAGTGTGACTTACTCCCCCATCTCTGCTAACTGGCGACATAGGATTCCATTCACTATGCTAAGCTACTAGTGGGCGCTGCCTGTGTTGCATTGAGACAAAAAATGTTTGTGCCCATCTTACAGCTAGGGAGCCTATTTCAACAGACTTGGCGTAGATAAAGATATTTCCCATGTATTGTACAAAGCTATAGATTTATCAAGATGATGGGCATAAGAACGACATTGCAGCTCTGTATTTTATAAGAGCTTTGCCCTCATCATCAGTGTTTTTGAATTCCTAAACAGAACCTATAGGTGCTTCCAGAGGACAAGACTTTTCATGTTGTGGGCCAGGTTGGATCTGTTCTTTTTTGCAGTGATTTTTGTTTGGAGAGCAAAAACGACATAACAGTATCTTTAATACCATGTCATTCATCAGTAGCATAATGATCTGTCATCAGGTATCCATGGGATTCAGTTAAGATGTTGCAATGAATGATCCCACTACAATGTGGAAATACGAAAGGCTAAAGTATTAAAAAACTTTAAATTTTAATTTAAACTTTTTTTTCCTCACCCTCTGCATTCACTGCCGTCCTTTCTCTGTGACTATTCACTTCTCCCTGCCAAAGCATATTAACCACTTCTATCGTCTTGCATAAATAAATAAAAGAATCCAGGGGAATGAACGAACTACCGCCACTCACGAGACACTCGTCAGAGTCTCAGGATAATGGATTGAACTACAACATCCACTAGTAAATTATCTATAATGTATCACACCTAACAAGGATCCGCTGTTTTCTGGTTTCAAATGGTTGGTAAGGGAAATACCGTGGTTATGACAAATACACTATGCTTAGGTATAGTTAGGTTGACACTGTAGATTGCCACAAGTGTAAGGTGCCAATAAGCACAGTGAAGTTGAATGCAGGAAAATGAAATTTTGAATAAAAATAGAGTAAAGTCAATAGGTGGCCCTTCAGAAGAAGCACATCATCGAACTCCAAGAAATAGGACATGTGTTGAATCTGTCGACTGATCCTCGTCACTCCCACTAACGCAGTTGGACCACCGTCGATGTGTGCTTCCATAGACCACCATGGACGTGGGTGTTTTGACATGTGTCAGCTTCTGCTGTGTGTTGACCTTAAATGCTGTTGTTATGACAACAGACTGATATCCATATGTCAAGACATATCAAGTAAAACATGATAAAAACATGAGACACTGTTTCCTGTATTCTACTAAAATATTTAGTGCTGTCATTAAAAACGCGTCATTAACGGCGTTAACGCAACCCATTTTAACAACCTCAATTTTTTTAAAGATTAACTTCTTTTTGACCTAGCAACTTTGGAGTTTTTACAGCTGTGCAACACCTGTAACCGTTGGAAACGACACACCCACACCGACAGGCACGCCCACACACGTTGTTTGGGCTTGCGAGCCAGTAAAAAGAGTGGTAGCGTTAACGTTTTGAGTGATGGCGAGCGGAGACACCAAAATGGATGCCAAAAAGATTCTGAATGGAAATTTTACTTTTTAAAGGTCGCCAAATGGTTCCATTGACAAGACCAGTGCTCTAGTGTTTGGTCGTTGTGAACTGAGCTATCATCGCAGCACTCCTTCTGAAATACCACCTGATGGCCGAGCACACACCTGATGCCAATTCTCCACCCATTTCAGATTTTCATAAATAGATCTCAGCTTTGTGATTCTAATGTAATTGTAATACATGAAGGCACAACTAGGGCTACAAGGTAGGCCACCAAGTTCCAAGGATCAATTTTTAAAACAACACAACATTAAGATTATTCTAGGAAAATGTGCTTGCAACTTGTGTCACTTTCACAAAGTATTTTTTTCACTCTGTTATTGATGGACGGTTTTACATGTGTGAGAGATTATTTGCTCCAAGTGAGAATATGACATGTGAAATTGACACATACAGTAGGCTTTAAATGCCAATTGTTTTTCATAAAAAACATTTGCACAAAGCGAGCCAATCCACTTTTTCCATTGTTGCGAAGAACATTAATTGACAAACATAATGGTAACAAAAAGAATATAGGTGACTTTAGAAAATCTAAAAATGGGTGATTAAATTGACATTAATCTTGAGCAAACTAGCGTATACGCGATTAAATATTTTATTGTTTGACACACTACACTGTCACAAAACACTCTTGTTTCGTATTGGGATTACTACCAGAAGATGTAAGGAGAATAACCAACATCATTACTGAGAGAGCCTTCTTAATTGCTAAAAAGATGATAATGGTCTCCTGGCTGAGACCCCACGGCAACACAATGGAGGGAAAAAGTTAAGGAATACCCCATGGAAGTACATAACCGCAAGGTAATGACTACAAGTGAAGTATTTCTGACTAATGGTCTCTGAAGTACTACATTTTGTTTTACAAATGACTAACCTAGTTTGTGAAACATCTCTTGTGAACGCTTACTTAAAAGGGAACACTACTATTTAATTATTAGTATTTTTGAATGCCTATTTTGTGTTGTTTATTGTTTCAAATTGTTTACATTGTCTCTTCCTTGTGTTGCTGGGAATGTCGCTCATCCATGCGAACCATGAGTGGACATTAAGGGTGATGCTGAACCATGGACTGACCCCTAAGACATTTATACCTTATTGTGTCTCTAAGCGGTTGACTGTATAATTAAAAAAGTACTTAAAAAGTAATGTGCAGTGGATAGGTGAACATATAAAAAGTAAGTGGCAGTCTATTTACCTATTTATATACATATTTTACAGATCTCAATATATTGCATAATTAACGATCTTTTGAAAAACTTTGATGATAGTTAAAGTTTTGAAAAGCGATTTCTTATCTTACACTCATTGTTTGTATCCCCAGGCAAGCTGTTCCTGAGCACGACACTGCCAAATCTGCATCTTTTGAATTATCATCCTCTGAGCCGGCTATGTCATTTAAATCATTATTTGTGCTTTCATTAACTGTAAACTGAAATCAAAGCATGTACATTTGTATTATTCATACTGATCATCACATATTGTCATAACTGATCCAACGCTGTGATTGTGCCACTGTAATGGTTAATAGAGAGTTCGTTTTTTGGTTCTAGATATTATGGGTGCATTATTTTCACCTGCTATTTTCACTCAACATAATGTTTTAAATGGATGCAAAAGTAAAAACTTCCAATTATTGATCTGAACTTTTTTATTCACATGTAAGTAGTCAAATTATATCCTCGCTTTTCTTGAAGAATGACTGATGATCCATATTTCTCTTTTAGAGAAACCACTGGGAGCGCTGAGATTGTTTTAGCCCAAAATGCCTGATTTCACAA
>NC_045744.1:31331415-31336858 GCF_008692095.1 Etheostoma spectabile | reverse complement strand
TGTGCAGCAAGGAACAACACTGTCCCCACTTCTTTTTTACTTTCTGACTCTCAAGTCATTTTGTCCACCTCAACAATCTCTACTACAGCATCAGTAATGTGGCACCGATACAACAAAATCTGGGTTTTTTGAAAATGAAACCTATGTAAACCTATATTAGTACAACCTCAAAATTCAGAATTAGGAGCTGAGAATGAGAGAAGGACGCAGAATTCACGGTTTTCGCTCTAAAAAAAAAAAAAAGGCCAAATTACTTGCTGATTGGATCAGTGCGATGATTCCAGAGCCTTTCCAATACCGTGATACCGAGCGTTTTAGGCGCTGTGTCGGAGGCCCTTTTCATGGTATGCTGAACATCTCCACAAGAACCACAGTATCGTACTAGTTCCCTACACCACCTCAGCTACTGCTTTTTAAGCTTTTGTGGCTAATCTTGTGCTGATTTTGGGCAGAAAGAATGCGATATAAAGGGCTGCTAAATGTTTTTTATGGGTGGCAATTTTCACTGTCTGGTCTGGAACGGGTGTGTGATACTTCTAGAGATATAGACCATACATTATGCCAATCAACATCAAACATCAGGCCTGGGGGCAATCATGACCCGATCTCTGAATACGAAAGCGAGAGAAGCCTAAGGATATCAATAAGAAACGAATAAAATCTGGATACCATCCCTCAGTTTTGCGGGGTGCAACAGTAATTATCTTCCAGAGGGTGTGGTGGGCCACACGAGCCTGGGTCGTCCGATGGTTTCTTCCCTAAAGGGGAGTTTTTTCCCGCCACTGTCGAACTAAATGCTAGACTATGGAGTGAAAGATACTGGAAACTGTGGTGCCTTGCAAATTTATGAGGTGGGTCTAAGCCCACTCTATCTGTAAGGTGTCTTAGGCGAACTCTTGTATAGGAATTAGGGTACTATAAATTAAAATGAATGGATTAAATTGGAGCTAGGCAAAGGCTCTGCCAGGGGACAGCGTAACCTTTTGGATATTTTTGAACATTTGTTACATTCATAGCCATTTGCTAAAAGAGTTGCACAAAAGTCGAATTATGACTCAACTCCCACACAACTCTCTGGATTTATCAGTCATGGCAGTTAAGAAGATTGGGCTTCCGGTGATTCATTTCACACGCAAGAAGTCTCGAACGTGAAGATATTACCTCCTTCTGAAGAGTCCAACGTGTGTGTTTTACCCTCCGTGTGGCATCTCCGGCTCAGAGGTGGAGTGGGCTAATCACAGAGAAAGAAGGACTGTTGTATGAGGTGGACGTTGCCAAACAGTGTTGCTTAGCTTAACCTATAATAATAAAAAATACATCAAAAATGTATTTGGCACAAAAACCAATTTTTTTGCAATCAATGTAAATCTTTTAGTTGACTTAAAGAACCTTTCTAAAGTTAAGGGCTATTGGGACAGAAAAAACAATGACATCCTACACTTGCTGTTGGAAATATGCCATATTCATCATTTCAATGGTTTTGCAAACCAAAATGTATGAGTTAACAGGCAGAAAAATAATTTGGGGCAGGCTGAGGCTTTGCTTCCTGAACAGTTGTTACAGGAAGGCCTTTTTGAATGCTAAAATGGCGCATATGACAATAAGCCTTCTGTCTCCTCTGTCTCTGTTCGTTTGCCTACTCTAATTCAGACGGGGTTAAATGCTGGAGCACAGCTTTGCGTTATTGCTTTTCTCCCGGCAACCTTTTTTAATCAAAGGACTCATGTGGACAGACATGAACACATTGTCACGACGTCACAGATGTGTCTCACGGTCATCAAAAAATACGTCACCCCACAATACAACCTTGACTTTACTCGCTTCCCTGGGTGAGTAGAGAAGAGCCTTTTGAGCTTTCTAAGATTCTTTTTAGCACCATTCAGAGCAGATTTAACTTCTATTGAGGAGACGCTGGCTGTGAGGACTGAGCGCTATGCGAATTTAGGATATATAATTATGAGAGCGACTTGTGGAAGAAGTTAGGGATGACAATGTTAAAAAAAAGGTGTCCTGCTCTCTGAAAGGTCAGCAGTTTCAGCGCAGTTATGCTACGTTATTGTTTATTTCTACTTACTTTTACCAAAAGTGGGCATGTTTTCTGTTTATGTGTATAGTGGAATAGCGCGATTGGCTCTTGGACTCATTCTCAAGGCCCAACAGACAGCCATTGTGTGACTAGATGGAGGACATTCAGGCTGATCACTGAAAGGGAAGACTTGAAAGAATCGGATCCTGAAAGCCTAACAACAAAGAAGCTGACAGCAACTTTTGTGGGCATATGCAGACTATGGGGGAAAATACTTTGGCAGATTCAAGGTTAGATTTCAACGAGAGCGTCCTCAGAGAAACAGAAGAGGGGATCTGGAGTTGGTCCAAAGTAGCATCTCTGCCAACTGGTCACAGCGCCGGACATGTGTATTATGAACACACACCAAAATGGAGACTTTCCTTTATGGGCCTGTGTTTCACAAGCTGCTCCGTTGTAATTTCAAAGATTATAAACAACCACCCATCAGGTCTGCAGTATTTCTCCTCAAAAAGTGTCATGAAGCGTTTTCCATTGTGAAAAAAAAAGTATATTTAAAACATTTCACACTGAATTAAACTTATTCAAATGTCATTGGCCACTGAGGATATTTTATTATAGCACTGAAAGGAGAATTAGTATCCCTGCATTCAGGTTTTGTCAAAATTTGTTTAACGACCCATGGATGAAAATTTTACTTCATGCAGGTTTTTTGTAACAGTAATATGCGCTCCTCAAAGCCCTTGACACTATAGTCCCCCAGGGCTAGAACATGGTGATAGGTGTAAACTAGCCCGGGTATCTGCCCTATGCCTTGTGAAATAATGAAAGCTCAATGGGCCAATCTGGATTTCTGCCCCTTTGACACTCATCAAGGAGTGAGATATCCAGATCAGGTTACCTCCCCTTTCTACCTGCCTTGTCCCCACCAGGAATTTTGGACCACACCCTTATGAGAAGAGGACCATCATGGTCTTTCAAATGAGCAAAGTGGCTAGTTGGCAAGGCCACACCCCCTTGCCTCTACCTTGCCCCCCCCCCCCTCTCCTCTAAAAGTACAGACTCAAGAAATGGCACATATAAGGAAAGATCATTGTGGGACTGGATTCTAGTGCCCTGTAATTCCTGCACAGCCAGGTGAAAATTTTTGGGAAGAAATTTCCCCCAGATACCAGTGTTAGGGGAGCTACTAAAGGTCTATATAAAAGGAAACTTCCATGATAGGGTATAGGGGCCAGACCACTAAGGTCTTTATCTGTAAAAGAGACTTCAGAGATAGTAATATTAGGGGACCACTGACAGGTCTATATAAAATAAACTTCAGATATCGGTTAGGGGAATACTAAGGGGGTCTATATAAAAGAGAACATCAGTTTATAGGTATCTAGGGGAACCTTAAGGCTATCTATAAAAGAGATAGGATATTAGTGATTAGGGGACCACGAAGGTCTATATAAAAAGAGGACTCAGTAACAGATTAGGGGACACATAAGGGTCTATAAATAAAAGAGGACGATCAGATTATAGTATTAGGGGGACCATACATAAGGTCTTTAATAAAAGAGACTCAGATATGGGATTAAGGGTAACCACTAAGGTCCAGCATATACAAGATACGTCAGGTGAATGTGTTGGTGTTAGGGGCTGACAAGGCATATCTATAAAAGAGAACTTCAGAATGGTTATGGAGGGGATACACTAAGGGTCTTATAAACGAGGACGTCAGATATGGTATTGAGGGGGACACTAAGGTCATATAAAGGAGACTGATCAATATGGTATTAGGGGACACTAACGTCTCTTATAAAGAAAACTCTATGATATGTTTAGGGGAAAATGTTAGGAAAAACTACAACACCACATGGTCTAGCTGACCGAAAACAAAACAACAGGCACGCCACCAAACAAGTTGTTTGGGTTTGTGAGCCGGCCAAGAGAGTATAACGTTAGTTGGCGAGCGAGATGACGCCGAAGGACGCACGATAAGATTCTGAATGAAAAGTTACTTTTAAAAGTTAAATGGTTCCATGACAAGACCAAAGTGATCTGTGTGTTTGGTCGTTGTGAACTGAGTTATCATCGCAGCATGTCCGTCGAAATACCAAATACCACCTGATGGCGAGCACACACCTGATGCCAATTCTCCGTTCGATTTTAAATTTTCAGAAAATAGGAGCGCTCAGCTCTGTGATCGATGAATGTAAGTGTAATACAGTGAAAGGCACAAACTAGGGTCTACAAGGTAGGCCACTAAGTTCCAATTAAGTAATTTTTTAAGGCACCCATGAGAAAGAGACATCATGGCTTTCAAATGAGCAAAGTGGCAATTGGTCAAGGCCACACACCCAGCCTCCACCTTGCCCCCCCCCTCTCTCTTCCTTACAAGCTACAGACTCAGAAAGGCACATACTAGGAAAGATCTTGTGGGACTGGATCTAGTGGCTGTAATTCTGCATCAGGCTGAATTTGGGAAGAAATTTCAGATACAGTTAGGGGAACTACTAAGGTCTATATAAAGAAACTTCAGATATGGTATAAGGGACCACTAAGGTCTATATAAAAGGAGACTTCAGATATGGTATGAAGGGACCTAAGGTCTATATAAAAAGACTTCAGATATGGTGTTAGACCACTAAGGTCTTATAAAAGAGACTTCAGATATGGTATTAGGGGACACTAAGGTCTATATAAAAGAGACTTCAGATATGGTGTTAAGGGACCACTAAGGTCTATATAAAAGAGACTTCAGATATAGTATTAGGGGACCACTAAGGTCTATATAAAAGAGACTTCAGATACTATTGTAATACATGAAAGGCACGAACTATGGCTACAGGGTAGGCCACTAAGTTCCAATTATGTCATTTTTAAGGCACCCATGAGAAAGAGACATCATGGCTTTCAAATGAGCAATTATGTCATTTTTAAGGCAACAACATTAAAGATCATTCTAGGCAAAATGTGCTTGCAACTTTGTGTCACTAGTTTGTTTTTGGCCCTTTTCTGTTTCAACTTGACAATGTCCCTGTGCACTAAGTCAGCTCCATAAATAAATGGTTCTTTAATTTGGTATAGAAAAACTTGACCTGCCGGCCCAGAGCCCTGACCTCCATCCCACCAACACCTTTGGGATGAATTGGAAAGTTGACTGAGAGCGAGGCCTTATCGTCCAATCATCAGTGCTGATGCTCTCGGAACTGAATGGATCCCTGCAGCCTAGTTCTAAACCCTGGTAGAAAATCTTGAAACTAAAATAGTGGAGGCCACATAGTGTTAGGGTTGGGTATTGTTTGAGTTTTTTTCCAATACAGGTGCTGTAACTATGAATGCACCACAAGGCTTAGACTACTAGTTTGCAGTAAACTGTTGTTTTTCCAACAACGGCAGCTTACTTACTTACTTACGCCTACTACCCCT
>NC_045744.1:31331305-31331405 GCF_008692095.1 Etheostoma spectabile | reverse complement strand
AGGCCGCCGACAAGGGTTCTCCAGGCACTCCAGTCCTGTGCAATTTTCTCTAGTTGTCCCCAAGAGTGGCCTGTTCTCTTGACGTCAGCGTCCAGGTCTC
>NC_045744.1:31312027-31331280 GCF_008692095.1 Etheostoma spectabile | reverse complement strand
TTTTTTTTTTTTTTTTTTTCTTGTTGAGAGAGATGGTAGCCTGACGTGCACCTCTCAAAAAAACACATTGCGGACGAGCACGGTCGTGTTTGTCAGCGTTGCATTTCACCAGACTCATTTCCCCGAACTCATTTCAGCCAATTTTTTCCGGTTTCATTCCATCAAAACAACATGAAACTCAAGGAGAGGGTTAAGCTTTTTGTAAAGGTGTCTCACCTCAGTCAGAAAGCAATAGGGGGAGACACTTGTCGTCTCTCACAATGAGCTATAGAGTCGTTACTCGCCTCCATAAGTTAATCCCTGATCACTCTCTCACTTCACCCCCCACCCGGCTCCTGCTAGAACCACACACTCCCCCGCACACACCACACACACAATCAGCCAGGCTTAAACGACGCAACACCAACGCTAAGTATAAACATTCAGCAACATAACCACGTGAAGGCAGGGGAGAGTGAGAGAGGAAAGTTTAAACGTGTGCGCGTGTGTGTGTCGATGTAGATATTAGAACGCTGTATTACTTATAACACCATAAGAACAGAGGGGTTATGCCTAAATATATGGACAAGACTGTATATGCCAATGGCCAGCCATGATTTTGTTCATACGGCCCATGTAGGCTTATCCATTACAGCATCAAAAGAGAAAAGTTGATTTGTTTAGTCGGGATGTGCTGGACTGAAAGGGGTCAATCTTCAGCCTCGCCATCGGCACAAGTGTGTCTCTTTAGCATTTGGGAAAAAGGCAAAGGTCGTTAATAAATAGCACTAAGATGTCCAAAAGTCCGTTGTGAGTAGTGGAATATCGCTGCCAATTTGAATTACCCCAATCGATTCATTAAAACTTAACCGTATCCTGCAATCAAACCACAGCTGATCAAACAGCAACTAGCCATCCATTTACACTTTCAATACAACATATCACCTCAAAACTTTCGCGCAGTGCCACTGCCATCCCACGGACACCACTCAGGAAACAGTTATTAGCTGATTGCTGCAGAGGCTTTAAGGGCTCTGCGCGTGTTTTACACTGCTGGGCTCCGGTATATTCTAGTTACACATATTTAAGCATTGAGTCTGAAGACTTTAAGTAGTGTTAATACTTGGGAATCAATACCTTGTTCAGTGGTTGTTTTTTTTTTTTTCAATTTATAGAACCTCGTCTCTACATGCATAATGGTCATTTAGATGGATGAAAAAATCTCTACGTTGGGCTCCACATTAGTCCTCCCCACCGAACTATTCGGAACTGTACTGTGTCACTTAGAGTGGGATTTAGTCCAGATTACAGCTACATGACGATTAATATATAGCTCCCAGAGTTAGAGGGTTACCCCAATTCATTAACACTAGGTCTAAATGACGTTCTGGCTCAATCGCCAGCCGCTTGGGATGGATCCGCTGCCATCCGTTATCATTCAACAGAAACAGTTTTGACTTTCTGCATTTTACTCCTCGGGGACTGTGACCAGCAAGAAAGGAATAGCCTTCTACGTGGTATTAAAGGTAGCTTTGGGAAATAAAAGATCAATTAACCAATTACTTTAATCCCGCATTTAGACATTCCATATCTCAGACCGTGTTAAAAGGCGTTAAATCATTGATGGGGATCTCACAACTGAATAGCATCTTCTTTGGCTTAAAATCAAAAAAACAGGTGGGTTCATGTCCCATGCCTCAGCCCACATCCTTCTTTTCAGCAATACAAGTTATACTTAAACAGGTCTTATGTTTGTTTTTTGCTCACTTCAAAAAGTAGAGCAAAGATAAAGCCAGGAGCCACTAAGCCATAGGACGACGTGGATTCATTCCAGGACCATAATGACCCTACATACATATGGGCATGTGGATACGTGCTACAATTAGAGCATCCTACCGTCCTGCCTACTAACAGACTGGAAGCGTGCTGAGTTTAACTGTTAATGGTCTCATTGGATAACAAATGCGCACAATTTCTCAGAAGCAATTGTTAACATATAGTTTAGAGCACATTCACCTACTTGTGTGTTATACTAGGTATAGCTAACAACAACCATAGATTCAGAGAGGACAATTTACTATATTGGTCAACCCAGTATACATTTAATAATTCAACAAAATATAACCTCTGTATGAGGGAGTTGCGTATCCCATGTGTGGTTATCTGTTATATAGTGTATAATATGTGTATAGGTGGTAGATTACAATTGTAATTGACAGTATTTTTTCTGTTGCTGAGTGCTGA
This sequence comes from Etheostoma spectabile, assembly GCF_008692095.1. Classification (NCBI taxonomy): domain Eukaryota; kingdom Metazoa; phylum Chordata; class Actinopteri; order Perciformes; family Percidae; genus Etheostoma; species Etheostoma spectabile. The sequence continues at coordinate 31,329,057 of NC_045744.1, read as the reverse complement.
ATCAAAGCGTTTTACCAAGCCAAAGAGAAGGTCAGTCAAACAATAGGAAATTCACCATCAAAATCTCTAATAGATGGGGCAGATCTGACTGACTGGACTAAATATGTAGATGTATAGGAAGGTGGGTTAGAAGAAAAGCTATTATAAGTTCAAATGATAAAAAATCATAATTGAAAATACCAATGTACTCCTTTGTGAAAGGTACACCAAGGCCTGATTAAAGACAATCATTTATATCTCTTTCTATAACTGTATTAAAACATAAATTAATCATTCAGATATAATGGGCTCTCAATATAAAGGATGTGGTAGGTATTAATTCAGGCCCTAGAAGGTCTTGTGTGTAGGTTGGAGAGAAAGAGATCAAGGGGGGTGAAACAGCAAGCTAGGAAACAGGGTGTAGCTGTTTCGGGGGGGGGGGGGGGGGTTTATTAGGTTCGAGTATCTCTAACTGGGGGAGAGTTCAGAGGGTATCATGGAGATGAGATGAAGAAATCGTGGACACGTCTATCAGTCCCTCCAGGATTTAGTAAAATGTCGCGATTGCCTAATTCACATCCAAATCGCAAATCAACCAATCACTGGGACTTTGGTGCAACTCACCATTGTGACCGAATCACCCGCAACTTTTCTGTAAATTTGGCAAACCAGGCAGTTTCCCGCGGACTAAACCAATCTTTGATCACGTATGTGACTTGAGAGCCAATGACACAAGGGGATGAGGAACGGTCAATTGCATGTCCTTGTTGATATGAGACAAGAGTCCCTGTGACTCGAAATCTCAATATTACCAAACAAAATGTACGTAAGAGCATGCAAGGTCCTAGCTGTAATGATTTTTCACTTTATGTTGCTAACGGCTGCTTTGCATCCTCCATGTTGGGCTCTTTGAAGCGGGTTTGGGGATGCTGGGCGAACTGGTCTGAAGCACACAACACACACCACAAACAACACACACAACACACACACAAGCCACGGAACCATATGTTTAACGATTATTCAATGAATGATAATTTTTGGTCTTAAATCCATCAGCCATTTTAAACCTCCATCAAAAGGCTCCAAAACTGGTTCAGAACCAGCTCAACGTCTCATCACCCGCCTACATCAACTGGCCAACACAGCTACTGGTCCTTAAAAACCGCTTCACTGGCTTCAATCTCTCACCAGGATCCAATACAAGATCACTGTCTCCCACTCTACCAAAGCCATCACACCACCTTGCCCCCGTCATCACTCACTGTCATGCTCTCCCCCTAACAACCGTTCACGGGACCTCAGATCCACACAGCCGGTCTCCTCTATGTAACCACCAGTCAAACTCCTCAGTTTTGCGGGACCGAGCTTTTCAAGGCGCTCCAAGTCCTGTGGAACTCCCTACCCCATGAGCACGATCTCTGAGTCCCTCACCATTTTCAGTCCGTCGGAAGACCATATCTTTCGGTTTCTGCGTATCTTAGTTTTTTTTTATTTTTTTTTTTTTTTAAAAACACTGTCGCTACACTGTAAGCGGACTTTGAGCTGGGAAAAAGCGCTATACAAATCAAATTGTTATTATTATTGATTATTTCATATCTATACCAACATGTTGCGGCAATCCGAGCTTTTTGTAAGGTTCCTAGACAATCTCAGCCAAGAGTAGTTGTTATTCTTTTCTGTTAATTTAGTTAGTCCTCAAAACAAGTTTCCTTTTTTTTAAGGATATAATTATCTACTATAGATAGAGTATATTATATATATATATTATATATATATCAGATATACCAACATTCACAACTTTATTGCAACAACCATACACAAACGACATTGCAATAATTTATTGCAATTTTTTACAAACAAGCTCTTGTGAAATGAGGCATTTTGGGCTAAACACAATCTCAGCGCTCCAGTGGTTTCTCTAAAAGAGAATATTTGGATCATCAGTCATTCTTTCAAGAAAAGCGAGGATTATAATTGGACTACTTACATGTGAATAAAAAAGTTCAGATCAAATAATTGGAAGTTTTTACTTTTGCTCATTTAAAACATTATGTTGAGTGAAAAAGCAGGTGAAAATAATGCACCCATTAATATCTAGAACCAAAAAACGAGACTCTCTACTCTAACCATTACAGTGGCACAATCACAGCGTGGTATCAGTTATGACAATATTGTGATGATGTATGAATATAATACAAATGTACATGCTTTGATTTCAGTTTCAGTTAATGAAAGCAACAAATAATGATTTAAATGACATAGCCGGCTCAGAGGATGAATATTCAAAAGATGCAGATTTGGCAGTGTCGTGCTCAGGAACAGCTTGCCTGGGGATACAAACAATGAGATGTAAGATAGAATCTGCTTTTCAAAACTTAAACTATCATCAAAGTTTCACAAGACATCGTTAATTATGCATTATTGAGATCTGTAAATAATGTTATAAATAGGTAAATAGACTGGCACTTACTTTTTATATGTTTCACCTTATCCACTGCAAATTACTTTTTAAGTACTTTTTTAATACTACAGTCAACGCTTAGAGACACAATACAGGTATAAATGTCTTAGGGGTCAGTCCATGGATTCAGCATCCCTTAATGTCCACTCATGGTTCGCATGGATGAGCGACATTCCCCAGCAACACAAGGAAGAGGACACATGTAAACAATTTGAAACAATAAACAACACAAAATAGGCATCAAAAATACTAATAATTAAATAGTAGTGTTCCCTTTTAAGTAAGCGTTCAACAAGAGATGTTTCACAAACTAGGTTAGTCATTTGTAAAACAAAATGTAGTATTCAGAGACATTTAGTCAGAAATACTTCACTTGTGTAGTCATTACCTTGCGGTTATGTACATTCCATGTGGTGTATTCCTTAACTTTTTCCTCCATGTGTTGCCGTGGGGTCTCAGCCAGGAGACCATTATCATCTTTTAGCAATTATAAGAAGGCCTCTCAGTAATGATGTCTGGTTATCTACTCTACATCTTCTGGTAGTATCCAATACGAAACAAGAGTGTTTTGTGACAGTGTAGTGCTGTCAAACAATAAAATAATTAATCGCGATATACGCTAGTTTGCTCACGATTAATGTAAAATCACCCATTTTTATTTTTCTAAAGTCCTATATTCTTTTTGTTTCCATTATGTTTTCAATTTAATGTTCTTAGCAAAATGTGAAAAAAGTGGATTGGCTCGCTTTGTGCAAATGTTTTTTATTGAAAACAATTGGCATTTAAGAGCCTACTGTAGTGTGTCAATTTCACATGTCATATTCTCATTGGAGCAAATAATCTCTCACACTGTAAAACCGTCCAATAAAACAGAGTGAAAAATACTTTGACTAGTGACACAAAGTTGCAAGCACATTTTTCCTGAATAATCTTTATGTTGTTGTTTTAAAAATTGACTCTTGGAACTTGGTGGCCTACCTTGTAGCCCTAGTTTGGCCTTCATGTATTCAATTACATTAGAATCACAAAGCTGAGATCTATTATGAAAATCTGAAATGGGTGGAGAATTGGCATCAGGTGTGTGCTCGGCCATCAGGTGGTATTTCAGAAGGACGTGCTGCGATGATAGCTCAGTTCACAACGACCAAACCTAGAGCACTTTGGTCTTGTCAATGGAACCATTTGGCGACTTTTAAAAGTAAAATTTCCATTCAGAATCTTTTTGGCATCCATTTTGGTGTCTCCCGCTCAGCCATCCACTCAAAAACGTAACGCTACCACTCTTTTTACTGGCTCGCAAGCCCAAACAACGTTGTGTGTGGCGTGCCTGTCGGTGTGGGGTTGTAGTTTCCAACGTTACTAGTGTTGCAACAGCATGTGTAAAAACTCCAAAGTTGCTAGGTCAAAAAGAACGTTAATCTTTAAAAAAATTGAGGTTGTTAAAATGGGTTGCGTTAACGCCGTTAATGACGCGTTTTACTGACAGCACTAAATATTTTGTAGAATACAGGAAACAGTGGTCATCATGTTTTTATCATGTTTGACTTGTATGTCTTGACATATGGATATCAGTCTGTCTGTATAACAACCCCAAGGCCCCATTTAAGGTCAACACACAGCAGAAGCTGACACATGTCAAAACACCCACGTCCATGGTGGTCTATGGAAGCCACACATCGACGGTGGTCCAACTGCGTTAGTGGGAGTGACGAGATCAGTCGACAAGATTCACACTGTCCTATTTCTGGAGTTCGATGATGTGCTTCTTCGAAGGGCACCTATTCGACTTTACTCTATTTTTTATTAAAATTCATTTTCTGCATTCAACTTCACTGTGCTTATTGGGCACCTTACACTTTGTGCAATCTACAGTGTCAACCTGTAACTATACCTTAAGCATAGTTATTTGTCATAACCACGGTATTTCCCTTACCAAACATTTGAAACAGACAAACAGCGGAATCCTTGTTAGGTGTGATAATATATAGATAATTTTACTAGTGGATGTTTGTAGTTCAATCCATTCATCCTGAGACATCTGACGAGTGTACTGTGCCAGTGGCGGTAGTTCGTTCAACTTCCCTCGGATTTTTTATTTATTTATTGCAAGACGATAGAAGTGGTTAATATGCTTTGGCAGGAGAGAACAGGTGAATAGTCACAGAGAAAGGGACGGCAGTGAATGCAGAGGGGAGGAAAAAAAAGTTTAAATTAAAATTTAAAGTTTTTTATCATTTTAGCCTCTTCGTATTTCCACATTGTAGTGGGATCATTCATGCAACATTCTTAAGTGAATCCCATGGATACCTGCATGAAGATCATTATGCTAATGCCTGATGAAGACATGGTATTAAAGCATCACTGTTATGTAGTTTTTGCTCTCCAACAAAAATCACTGCAAAAAGACAGATCCAATCCTGGGCCCACAAACTGAAAAGTCTGTGTCCTGGAAGCACCTATAGGTTCTGTTTAGGAAATTCAAAACACACACTGATGATGAGGCAAAGCTCTTTAAAATACAGAGCTGCAATGTCGTTCTTATGCCCATCATCTTGATAATCTATAGCTTTTGTACAATACATGGGAAATATCTTTATCTACGCCAAGTCTGTGAAATAGTCTCCCTAGCTGTTAGATGGGCACAACATTTTTTGTATCAATGCAACACGGCAGCGCCACACTAGTTAGCTTAGCATAGTGAATGGAATCCTATGTCGCCAGTTAGCAGAGATGGGAGTAAGAAGTCAATGGGCACGTCACAAGCAAGTCTTTACCTTCCAGTGTCAAGCAAGTCCAAAGTCATTTTTGGACAATCAAGCAAGTCAAGTCATAGTTCGGATCATGCAAGTCACAAGTTTAAGTCATTACAGAAGTTTCAATTTTTAAACAAGTTCAAAAACAGGATGTGAATGCTGAGTTTATTGCAATTTTTTCCTAGTCAATATTAAAAAAGACATGGCATAGATAAAAAAAAAAATACACAGCCTAAAACTGATGTAGGCCAACAATAAATCAAAATACACTATCGGTCAAAGGTTGGGGTCACTCAGAAATTTCCATTGCACTCCATGTCAGACAGAATACAGCTGAGACAGTGGCTGCTTTTTCAATCAGGGCAGCAGTTTTCAGATACATTATGTGCTTAGTGATTGCGAGTTTTCCAATGTTTCTCAGTTAGTTTTTTAAAATGTATTAAATTAGTAACAGAATAAACCTTGGAACACGGATGAATGGTTGTGATAATGGGCAATGTAGATATGCATAAAGATCAGCTACCCATCAGATCAGCTGTATTCTGTTATATGGAGTGGAATGGAAATTGTAAAGGACCCAAACCTTTGACTGGTAGTGTACATATTGTCAAATGCCTCAAACATGACCTCAAATCATGAAATTCATTCAAAACAATTCAAGTATAACGATTTCTAAGTCAAATAATATTCTGTTAAAAACATGGTCTCATTTTATGGGACGGAAACCATCCTTTAAACTTTCCTTCTCTTTAACAAAACACATATTCTATAAGAATAGCTGAATCCCCCACCTTGCATAATTAGGAGAGATTGCCTGAGTGTATTTATCACCATGGAAATGAATAGTATATGTTAAATTGGTCAGTGTATTGTGTGTAAGTGTGTGGTATGTGTGTGCGTGAGAGCGACGAGAGAGAGAGAGTGAGTGAGTGAAAAGTTATTAATATGGTGAAGTGAAAGTGTATGTGCATGTGTGTGAGAGTGCGGTTGTGTTGGTGTGGGTATGTGTGCCTAGCTTATTCAAAATATTAGTCTGTGTGTGGATGTGGTAAAAGAGAGAGAGAGAGAGAGAAAGAGAGTGCAGTTTGTGTGTGTGGTATGTATTTATCGTGGTGCCTAGTTTTATCTCAAAACATACGACCGCATGTGTGTGTGTGTGTGTGGGGTGTGTGTGTGTGTGTGTGTGTGTGTGGGGTGTGTGTGTGTGTGTGCTAGTCCTCTAAGGAGCCTTCTATACATGCTACGCGGTGAATATGTGGTGGGTGAAAGACAGCACACCCGTCATCTCTGCGCCCATTGTAGCGTGCTCGGCTGTGCTCCACCCAATATAGTCCAAGTCAATATCTTAATCTGCATTGTATTTGTAACTCGTTGGCCACAAGAAGTAATCAGGTTGTGTTTTGTTTTTTTGGGCTCACTTACCACAACACAGGATTCCATTTTCCATGCTAAGCTAATTAGCTGAGGGGCTGCTGGTGTCGCACAGACTAAAAATACCCAAGACAAAAAATTGCGTTGGCCGACTATCCACCAGCTAGGAGTGACCGTGATAAGCCCTGGTGTCAACAAACTGGTGGGGTGTTCTTAAGGAGGAGAGACTGAGATTTGGTATGACATCCGTACAAGAAATGAATAATTAAGCATTTAAGAGTCACTATCTGATTATCTTTAGTAAAGCTTCCCAGAGATGGTGCATGATAATTTCATATGTAATTTCATTGCTGTACAAGTTTAAATATTTATTACTTGACAACTGGAAAGTCTGTGCAATTTAATACTGTGCAATACTTAATTAACCAGTTCCTTTCATTACAGGCAATATTAATATTTAATACTTTTGCTACACCAATAACAATTCATGCAATGCAATTTAATAACTGTGTAAGATTATTTTATAATGCGTATACAAAATAGATTTATCTTTCTTACTATTTATATATCTCTACAGTTGTCCCTGGAAATGTGCACCCTATTATATTTTATATTTATTCATGTTTTATAGTCTTTCTTGTGGAACTGTAAAGGGGTTGGTTCATTTCCACATGTGTATAATGAAATAATAGAGGAACTTCTATATTCTATTCTACATCTGGGCACTGCGGGATAAGGGTTTAGGAAAGAAAAGAACGAGAATTCAAATGGCAGACAATTAATGTGTAGGAAGTTGATATCAGCAAGATTAAGAGAAAAATAGAATTGTGTTCATAGAAAAAGAGAAAATCTGAATAGTATAAATGGTTTGAAGCTGTAACCCTTGGCAACAGCCAAAACACAACTTCAAACCATGAAATCTGTTGGAGTCGGAATTGTGTGTCAACAGCAGTATAAGGTAGACAAAAATGTGCATGATCCTCCACTTGAAAGTGTGCATGTATGTGTGCATTGAATACAGACTCCCTCGAAGGCTTCACACCCTTAACCCCACGGATGGATATTCAAGGAGGATGGCGGCCTGTCAGACTGGCCATGGTTGGATGATGCTGCTTAGCAACCAGCAGGAAAGGACGTTAATCTTTCCAATCTCTTTTTCTTTGTCTCAGGCTTAAATATTATCAGACGGTTTGAGTCAGATTGAAGCTCTGCATGTGGCCAACTGTCTAGGTAGAAAGGTAGAACAGGTTTGCCAGGTCTTGCAGGTTTTGGTACAGATGACGGAAACTCACAATCCGCCAGTTCACCAGTTCAAAATACTTGCACAAACTCCTCAGTAGAGCATGTTTTATTCACCAATGGTCTAAGCTTGTTGCCGCTTACTCTGTGCGCGCCAGGTTTAATTTAGATTTGCATTGAAGCCACAATGGTCAGCACCAGTGGTGCGTTCTAAGTAAAAAATCTAATTGTAAGTATTTGTTTGTGGAGTTGGACATGTATTATTAAACACCATCACAATTGAAAATCAGGTTTGTCACCATATTCCAGACAAATGTTTTTCACAGCCAGAAACCTTAAAGGTCCCATGGCATGAAAAATTCCCTTTGAGGTTTTTTTTAACATTGATTAATTCATTAATTCCCCCCCCCCCCAAACGCTACAGACTCAGAAATGGCACATACTAAGGAAAGCTCATTGTGGGACTGGCTCTAGTGCCTGTAATTCCTATAATAATGTATACTTTATAATCCCGCAAGGGGAAATTACAATGTTTTCAATCTGTTGTACACACAGGCCTGAACTACAAACACATGATGGAGAGAGTGAGGGGGGGAAAAGCACCTTCGGCAGTCCCAGGATGTGAATAGCACCTCTCAGCCACCGCCATAGGTCTGTATGGGGACTTGAACCAGCAACCTTCCGGTCCCCAGGGGACCAATAAGGTCTGTATTAAAGCTCCATAGAGCACCATGTCATGGGACCTTTAAGCTGCTTACACAATGCACAGGCTAAACGCTCTGTGCGGGCTGTGCCATTGTTTTCTATTCTTGTTCTTTGGGGGATTTTCAGTAAAATTCCGGAGAACTGCAGTTTCAGTTGTAAAAACCCTGGAATGTGTGATTTTGAAGTGCTTGAACTGTATTGCTTGGTAAAACTGTGGGAAGAAGATTCAAGACAAGTGGGTTTTTCTATTACTGTTGCTGCAGGGCTGGTTTGTTCACATTGTAGGAGTATTTTTGAAAATGAACATGTTTTGAGGAATTTTCTTCTGTCTGGTTTCTGCTCGCGTTCAAATTCTTATAGATGACCTGCTGGCAGACAGACTCGCCCGCGCACTCAGTCAGAGCATCATGAATAAAGATAGTAAGCACATAAGAAGGAGCCCACTTTCTCCCAGAAATAACCCCTCCTGTTTGTGTTGAGGTATACAGACGCCATCCATCAAAGGGTGATCTGTGTTTCTATCAATAAAAAAACGCTCATGCATTTTTCAACATCAAATACCTTGCAGCTCCAGGGACGGATGTTGCATTCCTGCCTGTCTACCAGCTCTGCCACACAAAAGAATGATTCATAAATATTAGAGCAGAGTACACCAAGCCTCTTTGTCACTAAATGCTCTTTCTTGATTTACTGTAGAACTATAAGTTACACATTCTCTCAAAGGCTTTTAGGGTTTATAAACTCCCTGAGGATCAGCCTGCATATATTTACCATTAGTTTGCTAGCAGGGTATCCATTTAAGTGTATGCCTCTGAAATAAGCTACAGAGATACCCGTGGTACACACAAATAGAAAAAAAAACAACCTTATACTTAGAGAAAGCACTGAGGAAAAATGAATTGAGCGAGGACTTTGAAGCATACAGATGATAGATTCACCAGCATTTGCTTTGGGGTTTGCTACTGTGTTTTTAAATGATTACATCTATCATTTTGAATGCAAATCAATTTTTTTCTTTGTTGTGGGAATTTAATCACAACACAGACACAAACCTTGCTCAGCATGACACCTCACTTCAATTCCGGGTCTGAATTTGCAGAGGCAGCCAACATTGGGATGGATCTCCTGTATTTTTTCTTTTTTTCCAGAGTGATTATGATAAACGAACGTTGCTCACACCCGCAATTTCCAACCTTCATCACAGGGCCAATGCATATAAAAAAGATCACAACAGAGGATTTTAAAGGCCGCAATGGAGGCAGCGGCACACACTGGTACATTAGCCTCAAGGGGATGGTGACAAGGATAACACGAGGGGCAGATATTTTTATTCCACCACATGCACAAGTATACCTATCTAATAAGGTATCCACATGTCTTAGAATATGCCACACAGCGCTGTCTTTCCATGAATGATGATGACTTCTGGCAAGTAAATTTGTGTCTCATATGTGAGGACAGGAGATACAGACATATTGTTCTGCTGCTTGAGATGGTGACAGATGTGCGGGCAAAATGCTGACTGGTCACAGTCACACACAGAAGCAGTACTCAAATGCGCACATGCTGTAAAACCTGTCATGTATAAAGGGGGAACAAATGAGGACAAGGACAAGTTTTCACTGAAGGCAGCCAGCACGGTTACATCAGGCTGTTACATGGTTCTCTTACCTGGATTATTTTATGTAAAAAGAAGGCACACATGAGGTTCTGATTAGGGCTGCATACTGAGAACCTTCATGACGGTATTACCGGACCGGATAGCGGATTTTGGGGGCTCATTTTGGTGCCACTTAAATGCTTGCCCTGCCTCTGATGCTCCGAAACGGACGTGAGAGGGCAACAGTAGCACCGCTGCAGTGATGCTAGATAACACTACACGTGACAGCAGGTAACGTTAGCCTACCGTTAGTTACTACCACATGGCCATAGCAATAAACAAGCGTTCTCAAAAGTCGCCGATTGTCTTTTGTGTCTTTTTTAAAGTATCGGTTAGAGTATCGGTTCAGACACCGGCACCATTTTAATCAGAATCAGAATCAGAGAAATACTCTATGATCCGAAAGAAATTCTGTGTTGCAGTTGCACAAATTGTACAAATATCGAGTCGATTATTAACTAAAGAAATAAGGAAATATTAGGAGTAAAAAGAACGTTTTAGCACCCCGTTACCCAACCCTACGCTGGTACAATAAAATGTGTAATTGTGTGTTTTGCTGCTCTGTCTAATAAGGAGATCCTCAGCTGTAACTAAAAAGCTGTATCATAGTTAATGAACATTTTCTAATGCTTTATGGTCAATTATGAGCTATTAAAAATGAGCACTCGGGTTGCCAGGTTCTGCGAAAGCCTCCTGGTTGGTGTTGTTGTCCCCAGCTGAACACTTGCTTTGTCCTTTTAGCTCTTTCATTATCACACACCTGGTCTGGGCTTTAAAAGGACTACAAATTAAATGCAATAAGTATTCAAAGCTATCCACTTAATAGGATTTAGCAAAATCTAACTTGAATGGATATTTACAATACATCCAATCATCAAAAGGGAATGTAATCCAGAGCACAACCCTCTGACATTTAGGATTACAAAACTAGAAAAGAAAGTAGAAATATTAAAAATCTATCTAAAACAGATAGCATTTTTATAAAAACCACAGGGAAACAACGGACACAATTAATGAAAGGTGAAGTCAAGTCAGCTTGTCAATTCTGCAGTAAGGGGGGGGGGGGGTCACATGTTATGGTCTTCGGGGACTGACTGCAGTGAGTGCGATATTAAATAGTAAAATATGAATGAAACACCATACCCAAGTTTTATTATTTAATACAGATGTACACCAGATCAAATGTGATCAAATAAAAAAACACAAATATTTAAAGAAAGAGCTATCAATATATTAAAGAATTACGCTTGATAAATGAATTAAATACTTGTTTTTTTATAAACAGAGTGAGACAAACAAGAACAAAGTGAAGGAACAGGGATGAATATTGTGTGTGTATATGTAAGTGTTAAAAAGAGAGGAATGCGGTGGGGCGGAAATAATAAAACTCAGCATTAAATGACTCCTGTATTGCTCTATCTGTCCGGAGGCCTGCAGTACACACGGGAACCCCGGTCTATCCATCAGAGCTGTCCGCCATTAGGTGGGCAGGAGTTGGATAACGTCTTTAGCCTGTTCCGCTCTGTAAAGCCCTGGTGCTATAGCTACTTCACTGGAAAAGGAGGCTGGCATCACTGGGTGCCTTTTTCAAATGCGGGACACGAAGGGAAGTTGTTAGCATGGCGGAGATGAACCTCATGAAGCTTCAGCAAATTGGTTGCAAAAGGGTTAATTTCTCCGGATTCTCACAATGCTCACAAACCCCCTGTTGGTCACACAGGCAGATATATTACGATGGTCTAGTCTATGTCGACAATGTTTCATTTACGAGTAGTTCTGGAGATTTCGGCTGGATGTCCGTCATTCTGCCTATCCTTGCATTGGCATTCTAAAACTCGGTAGATGTTTGAGGACATATGGTTACCTGGTCCTCAGATCTCTGCAGGGTAAATCCAGACAGCTAGCTAGACTATCTGGCCAATCTGAGTTTTCGTTGCACGACTAAAACACTTTTGAACGTACACATGTTCCACCAAAACAAGTTCCTTCCCTTGGCCAAGACACTTGCTCCGTCGGTGGCTTAGCGCAACACAAGACGATTTTGATTGGTTTAAAGAAATGCCAATAAACAGACAAAACAAGTTTTTCCACCGGAGCGCTGTGTGGACAAAGCCAGACCCTCCTCTGCAGCGCTGTGGAGGAAGGTCTGGCAATCGGGGCTATCGATGACCCAATGTGATTTGTGATACACTGGATTTTGCGTCAGTGAAGGCTTAGCAATATCAATAATCCATTTGTATCAACATAGTGTGTATTGTATGTTGGTATATGAGAGGGGAATGGACATGCAGCCCCTGGATCGAGGACTGAGCCTTGTATGTGGGCTCAGGTTCTACAGAAGAGCTACCAGGTGCCATGATATGCTGATTTTATTACTTTATTGTGTAGTGTCTTGAGTACTAAAGCACTAAATGAAATAAAATGTATTACTAATATGTAAAATGTAAATTGCAAGAGGTGCAATATGAGTAATCTAAAACTGGAACATGGCAGTGGTTTAAGTGAGAAGAGGGCAATGAATTGCTTGTATAGATCAGGATGCATCACAAACAACGGTGTAGGTTCAAACACTTCCTAAACCAGTCAAGTGGTATGGCTTTGGACGTCATTAATGACATCATTGGTCTAAAACAATTAAAGCCTCGAGCTCCGAAGCGAAAGACTTACAATTAGCACCATAACTGCCTTTGACCTGATCTCGTTCACCAACCTATAGTATGCCGGTTGATGTAGAAGCAGCGGCCACAGAGCCAGCGATGATTAAACATTAGCTGTCAATTAAAGCAGTTACAATTTTAACTTCAATTAAAAAACAGTGTGAATATAGAGTAGTCACTCGCACCAATTGTGTTTACTTTTATGCAAATGAATCCGGTGATGATATTACTGTGCGCTGTTGTGATCTCTTGATTTGATTTACAATCAAGCGGATGTCAAAGGAGAATGAGGCCGGAAAAGACTGATAATATACTAAGGAATGGACCCAGTATTATGAACACCTGTAAAATAATGTGCAAACAAACTAAACTATTTTAAAGCTTACAATGCTGGGTTGAGACGTTGAGTTTTAGCTAATATAGACGTGAATGCTGTACATTTATAAACGTCTAGGGGGAAAAACTGTAGCATAATGTTGAAACTTCAGAAGAAGACATTCAGTAACAGTAATCCATCACTTTAGTTAACAGGTAGGGACAGTTCTATTTGCAAAGTTGTGTCAGAGTTGTGAGGGTATCTAACTTTCACTTTCTGCCTCTGATTTTTGAATGTCTTCTGAAACTAAACTTCAAATATATTACAAAAAATAATATTTGTGGGGTTTTATTTGTAGTAACTTTTATTTTTATTACTGCTATGTTAAGTATGTTTTTGATCAATAAATTATATTCAGTCTATAAAAGGTCAAAGCAATGTGAAAAATATTGCAAGTTCCAAAGCTGCAAACCTTCACATTGAAATCGTAACCAGACAATGGTTGGCATATATTTGATTATAGACAATCAAAATGATTTTTGGTTATTGACTAATTGATTAACAAAAGACTTCATATATATATATGTCATATACCTACGCCTAAGAGGAACAGAACTATGAGTCCACAGACTGCTAGCAACTGTCATGCTGTACATTGAGCATGCTAAGATTGCCTATGAGCATGCTAATATTTGCCTATTAGCCACTAAACAAAGTTAGGTCGATGGAATATCAGTTTGCAAAAAGTAATGTCATTGTTGACATAATGATGGTGCTAGATGAAAGAATCAAGGGCCACAAGAGATTTGGTAAAACCTGGGGGAATAGGAATGTCCGTCGCAAATTTCATGGCAATCCATCCATAATTCGAACGTCATGGTGACGGTCAATGGGGGGGGATCACATAGTCAGTAAGTATATTCTCTGGGGATGTAAATGTGTGGAAAATGTGTCTTGGCAATCCTTTAATGAGATTTTAAATATGTCTGCTGGACTAAAGAGTTGGGTAGAGCGACGCAGCAGGGCACAGAGCCATTTCATTGGTTATTTTCAAGGGGCCGCAGGCAGCGATTGGTGGGCGAGATCCATAAATTATTTATTGCTGTCAGGGTGTATAGACATTTCAAAAATATATAAGAAAAAGTCAATGTTATAAACAAGTTACCAACCCTACCTTAGGCAAGACATCATTCCCTAACCATAAACATTGCTTTGAGTTGCTAAAACAGAACATAACATACTGTATATTACAGGGGTGGGCAATTAATTTTACCGGGGGCCGCATGAGCAACCCGAGCATGCTGGAGGGCCACATCGACAATATTCAATTAATTCTGCCCAATATTATTTGATATATCGTAAGATAAATAATAATAATTATTATTCATAACTCAACTTAATTTTACAAAAGCAGATTGCTTTTGAGGTGTTATTTAAACTCTTAATCTTAAATATTTATGTGAAATTAAATTAAATTGAAATAAGAAAACAAAAACAATCATTGAATTGCTAATTGAAACTGCATCTCTGGGGGTGTGAAGTTTGGTTAAAGTCTAGTTGGGTTAGCAGTTTACCATCAACCATCAGCCTCCCTTGAGCGTCAATCAGACGGAGTCCGGTATTTATCCGTGCTTCGTCGTGTAGTGGCGATTCAGATTATAATCTTTCAAAGCAGCAACCTGTTTTAATCACCACGGCTACCTTTAATTTCTGTAAAGAAATACTTGGCAGTCCATGTCTTGTGAAAAACACGGCCATCGTCATCAACTTTTCTTTTTATAGCCAGTGAGCGGACATCTTGGGGGGGGGGGGGGGGGGGGGGGGGCACGGGCATCACTTGTCACGTGCACTTCACTCACAGGTTACGCACGGACATCCGCATAAATAACACTTTCAAAATAAAAGCAGGACCAGTTGTGTGTGCACGCACGACATAGATGTTTTTAAAAATGTATTTGTAATTTGTGATGCGCTTCACTCACAATCACGCACGCGCATACGTCACACGGATGTAATACAAAATAACGCTTTTCAAAACAAAAGCAGTAACGTTGTATTGCACACTCGACAATAGATATTTTTTAAATTTATGATTGGCCTCACGCGGGCCGGACAGGGACGCACCAAGGGCGGATGTGGGCCCGCGGGCCGTAAGATGCCAGGTCTGGTTATTATGTAAGGTTGGGTACAGGAGCCGGTGCTAATACGACCGCTGGGGCCTAAGATGACCGAATAGAACTCTGATTTCAGTGCCTCATTTTGATGCCACGGAAATGCTTGCGTTCTCTCTGATACTCCAAAACAGATGTTAGAGGCAATAGAAGCATCACTGCACATGATGCTAGGTGACAGTGGGCAGCAGGTAACGTTAGCCTACCGTTAGCTAGGCAGATGGATTTAACACTGTTAAAAGGTGACAGCTAACGTAAACGGTGTTAAAGTGTGACTATATTACACTGTAGAGGATCCCAACACGTCATATAACAGTTTCTTAGCTGCTGAGGTGGACGATTTCACCTACCTTGGCAGCATTGTCAACAAGCAGGGCGGAACGACGCAGATGTGAGAGCACGTATTGGTAAGGCCAGGGCAGCCTTTCTCCAACTAAGAACAGTTTGAGCTCAAGAGACTTCCATCAAAACAAAGATCAGGGTTTCAATACCAATGTTAAGTCAGTGCGTTGTATGGTGCCAACAAACATGGAGGCACACCATTACCACCCACCAGAAGATTCAGACATTTATCAACACATGTCTGCGGCGCATTTTACAGATCCGCTGGCACCGATACCATCAGCAACCAAGAACTGTGGCAACGAAAACAAATCAACAACACCGGAGATGAAGAGATCATCCAAAGGCGCTGGAGATGGATAAAGAAAAAGGGTCGACCCCGAAAAACAGTGGCGTGGGAGACGTCGGTTCCGCCCTGCTTGTTGACAATGCTGCCAAGGTAGGTGAAATCGTCCACCTCAGCAGCTAGAAACTGTTATATGACGGTGTTGGGATCCTCTACAGTGTAATATAGTCACACTTTACACCGTTTAACGTTAGCTGTCAGCCTTTTAACAGTGTTAAATCCAGCTGCTAGCTAACGGTAGGCTAACGTTACCTGCTGCCAACTGTCAACTAGCATCATGTGCAGTGATGCTTCTATTGCCTCTAACATCTGTTTTGGAGTATCAGAGAGAAGCGCAAGCATTTCCGTGGCATCAAAATGAGGCACTGAAATCAGAGTTGCTATTCGGTCATTTAGGCCCCAGAGTCGTATTAGCACCGGCTCCTGGTACCCAACCTTACATAATATACCAGACCTGGGCATCTTACGGCCCGCGGGCCACATCCGGCCCTTTGTGCGTCCCTGTCCGGCCCGCGTGAGGCCAATCATAAATTTAAAAAATATCTATGTCGAGTGTGCAATACAACGGTACTGCTTTTGTTTTGAAAAGCGTTATTTGTATTCACTCCGTGTGCAGTTGCGCGTGCGTGATTGTGATGTGATCGGCATCACAATTACAAAATACATTTTTTAAAACATCTATGTCGTGCTGCACACAACTGTCCTGCTTTTATTTTGAAAAGTGTTATTTATGGACCGATGTCCGTGCGTAACCTGTGAGTGAAGTGCCCAGTGACAAGTGATTGCCCGTTCCCCCCCCCCCCCCCCCCCCCCCCCCCAAGATGTCCGCTCACTGCTATAAAAGAAAAGTTGTGACGAATGCCGTGTTTTCACAAGACATGGACTCGCAAGTATTTCTTTCCAGAAATTAAAGGTAAAGCCGTGTGATTAACCCGGTGCGCTTTTGTAAGATATAACTGAATCGCCACTACACGACGAAGCACGAGGAGAAATACCGGACTCCGTCTGATGACGCTCAAGGGAGGCTGAT